>NC_069377.1:67905000-68208611 GCF_021730395.1 Mercenaria mercenaria
TTGGGTAAATCTGCCCCCGTGGGGTTTCAAACAAAGATTTTTTCGAAATGTTTAAGAGGACGACGGACACGAGCAGTTAAAAGCTACCATCAGCCTTTGGGACGGCAGGCGGTTTTTTGAAAACCCTGACATCCCCCAACCCCGTGTTAGGGTAGATATCCCTACACCGTCCATCATATTTTTTAAGATTTTGTTATTAATAAATTTAATCATTTTAAATTTCTCATAAATTAAGGTTTTAAACTATAAAACAAGTAACTTGACCCGGATATATGCCCCTTTTTTGGTTTTTTTAATGTGTAACGTTCAGGAAAAAAATGAAGCCCCGACCGGGCCTCGAACCTCGGTTTCGGGTTACCGTGCTAATGCCTACCAGCTGGATACCCAGGGCCCCCGCTACGGAACCGTACCACTTCCCCCTTTGCGAGGCCAATGTCTAGAGATAGAAATAGGTTTTTCAGAAAAAGGTAAAGAAGTTAAAAAACTTTGAATGAAAAACAAATGTCCATAATTCTCAACAAGAGCTTCAGTGGACAGCGCGCTCGACTATCCAGTGCTGATTTATAAAATAAGCTTGAGTAAAACTTAAAATTACAAAAGTATATTGTAAGTCGAAAAGGGCCTAATTCATCAAAAGCTTTTAAGAGTTTTCCTCCTCCTTTTTAAGACTGGGGGCATGATGGAAAACATATGCAAAATAACAAACAAATCCAAAGGACTTTAAAAATTGGGGGGGTACCAAACTTTAAAAATTTATTCTAATCGAAAAGGGCCATAATTCGTCAAAATGTGGTAGGTTGCCTCCTCCTTTTTTTGACTGGGGGCATGATGGGTAAACAAGTATGCAAAAAATGAAAGCAATATTCAATGGGGTTTTTAAAAATTGGGGGGTAAGTAAAATTATCATTTTGCACATAGGGGTAACGCTCACGCCCCGCCGGGGGAGTAGGATAGCTCCCCTATTTTCGAATTTGTCAGCTAAAAAAAAAATAATAAAATACTTAAAATAGAAACGTAGGTTATGAAAATTTGATATTTTTCATTTTTAAAGGGGGGAAAAAAAATTTGGAAACAAGAAAAGTAAAACTAAATTTTTGGTTTTGGGGGCAGAAACAAACAAAGGACAAAAAAAACGATATTTTTTGGGTTCCAAAAGAATTTTAAACATTCAACTGTTTAAAAAATGGATTTTCTAAATTTAATGAAAACCCAAAGGAACTGTGGGGAAAAAAGAAAAACTGGGCGCCTTTAACCCGCAAAAAAGTTCTAAAACAGAAGAAAAATTTTTAAAAAAACTAACTGGGGCCTCGAAAAACCAGGGGCCTCTCACACCTAAGACAGACACTCTACCACTCTCTAAAAACGAAAATAGCTATAGCTAGGTAGCTTTAGTGCCCGAAATTACATTAAAAGAAACTGGAACAGTTTTGTGGGACAATTAACTTTAATCCGTAAACCCCGATTAGGGCGTATCGCTTTGTACCTAACGGCAATTTTCGTGTTAAAGAAAAAAATATAAAATCAATGCTGCAAACTTTAAAATCGGTCAAAACTGCCCAGATTTATCTACGTATTTTTAGAGTAGAACTTACTAACTGGAGTACCAGAAATATAACTTACACTGAAATCTTATATATCTGCCTTTTAAAGCTGGCGAATGGCAAAAGACAAAAGGGCTTTTTCCAAAAAAACAATTTCTTCCCAAAAAAAATTTTTGACAGAGCCGTTTTTTACTTTTAATCGTAACCGGTGCTCGGGTTACAAACCACTTTTTTTTAAATTTAAGAATGCGGGGGAGCATGGTACGGTCTACAATGCTGCCGCAGATGTTTTCCCAATCGAAAAACCCCACCCAAACTGCTTTGCAGGGTTTTTGGGTGAAATTCCCGGTTGGAACTTCCAATGTAACAGTTCAGGAAAATGTGCACCCCGAACAGGACAACCCCCGGACTTTGACTTACCAGTTTGGCTCCCCTTACTTAAGACGCGTTTTTATTTTTTGAGGCGCCTCATTTAAATTTTGGCAAACCCCATTTGGTTTCTAACCCTATCAAACCACAACATCGCGCAAGTAGTTCCCCCGTGAGAAACTGGTGTGTCATGCAACATTTTGGGGATGGGTTTTTTGGAAATAAAACAAATTTCACTATTAGAATTTTTTTTAATCTAAAAATAACCAATTTTGATAAAATTTTTAGAAAAAAAACCTTAAATTTAAGTACTCAAAAAGGCAAAAAACGATTTTATCCGCCCATTGGTTTTTTTAAAAAAAGAGTACCTGATCAGGGGAAACTCAATGGCGACAAAATATTGCGACCGGTCCCCCTTTAAATGTGTCTATAACTTAAAAGAAAAGGAAAACCAGCATTTTTAAAATTTAATTTAAATTAAGCGCAGGGTTTTCCCTCGGTTTTTTATTTTGGGGCCTGGACCCCCGGCTGCCCAATTTAAGGGTCCCTAATAATTTTGGGGGTCCTAAATTACTGAAACTTGAAAATGGACATTATTTTCTCAAAAAATTTACCTAAAAAGAAAGAACTTGTATCTTTTTAATTTTCTTAGCTTTTTTTATTATATTTTATTGTAGGCATACTCAGCGGGTGTACTTAAAAATTTTTACATCACCAGTATACTGATTTCTCAAAGTCTACTAGGGGCTCTGGTCAGGTAGTATTGAAATCCATTTGTTAACCCAAATTTTATTCAATAAAAAACGATAAAAAAATAAAATTTTTTTCCCGAAATTTTTTAAAAATTTAGAAATTGATTTTTAAAAAAACAGATTATTTTATCACATTCACTAAAATGGATGACAGACGACTGTAAAAAAGAAAACTGGCTATGTCTTCGTCTAGACATTCAGCAATGGGAAAATGGCGACCTCACCGGGTTTGGGAAGCATGATTAAAAACATCAAGCAGACGCTTTCAATTATGCAGTATTAATTCACCCAAACGCAGAACAATTTTGATGCAAAAAAAATTTCCCAAAAGAGTGTTAAAGGCGCAAAGGAGGTTTCAACGAAAAGGGGTTCGTGACCGTTTTTCGGGTCCGGTGGACGCAAAAGGGCACTAAAAATGTGATTCAAAACAGTAAAAGCCGTCAGGGAGCACAAAACCTGCGTCCGGAAAACCCCGATAGGCCAGCCTCTGGCAGTTTTGGGTTTGGTTTCAGTAAAAGGGTTTATTTTAGCTCAGAGACCCTAACAGATAAAATTTTCCCCGAGCTGATTTTTTAGCTATGGCTTTCCCTGCCAACCCCTAAGTTTAACTACCCAGGCCACTGATATGAGAACCGCACACATGTCTCGTTTTCCTAACGTAAAAATGTGTGGTAAGGCTTAGAGGATGACAAATTTAAAAAAATTTAATCAAAATAAGTCCCCAAAGCCAAAGCTTTGGCAAAGGGAAGGAGATGACAAGTTGAGAAATGACATTACGCTTACCATGGTAAACTTTTGGTTCTCTCTGAGAGTTTATGAGTCTTTTAAACCCACATTTTTTCTAAAAAACAACCCATTATTTGTTTTGGAAAGAAAAATTTTAAAGGGCATTTCTTGTTGCTAAAAATTTGGCACGCGGACTGAATTCAATGACAATTTGATTGGGTTAAAAAAAAATTTACCGGTGAAGTTTAATACATTTGGTGCATTTTATTGCTTCAGGTTAAGGGAAAATAAAATTTATTGAAAAGGTAAAGGTTGAATTTTTCCCTTTGTTTCAAAAAAACGACAAATTTAGGGGTTTTACGACTTTCCTTTTTCCTCCCTAAAATTTTCTGAAAGTCTTCAAAAATTTGAAAAAAAAGAAAAATTTTTTTATTGTTTATGAAACGGTTTGGGTTTTAATAAAAATGGGGCCCATTTACTCCGTCCGCGGCAAAACCAAAATTGGTTTCGGGTTAAAATTGGCATGGGGGGTAAGAAACATAAAACCTCTATTTACGAGTTTTAGGAAAAAGTGAAATTTAAAGGGCCTCCCCCAACGAATTTGGGAAAAAAGGGAAAAAGGGTTTTTTTGGGTTCTTTTTGACTCAAGGAAAAATTTTTGACCAAATAATTTTGGCGAAAAAATTAATTTCATTTTTCTAAGTAAAAAAACAATTTAAAAATTTTTTAAAGCATCTGCCTTTCATTTTCGAACACCTGCTTCAAATTTTGCTTGGGAATCAAAAAATCCAAAAAAATTAATGAAAAAATATCCAGAGCAGTTAATGGAAAAACATTTTTCGGTCAGTTTGCTTATAATTTTTTATATAGAACCGATATAAAAAAAATTACTTTCTTTTTTTTACAAAAAAAAAACGCTAAATTTTCTATAAAACATCAGGAATACCTACTTTTTATTCATTTTCAAACAATCGTTTTGAAGAAAAAACACCAAAATCACCCCAACATTTTTTGCAAACGAACATAAAATTTAATCTGGCTGAAAATTTTAAAACGGAACATTCCCACTAAAAGATATTTTAATTCTAAAGGGCATACCCCAATTACACCTTAACCAAGTTGTTTCCACCCCAAAAAAAATCTTTTTGGGAAAGGGGAAAACACAGTCTTAATATTTAACAAATTCCCTATAAAAGGTTTTTAGATTTTTATATAACCTCTTGTCCCCTTTTTGCCTTGGGTTGGGAAAGTATTAAAAGGTGGCCCCAATTTAAACAACATTTTTAACATTTTCCATTTTCAATGTTCTTGAGATCTATTAAGGAACAAAAAACCGGATCCCCCGGGGAAAGATACTTATTTTTAAAAAGTTAATTTTTTCAAATTTTAAAAAAATTCAAAAATGTTACTTTTTACGATTTTTCATTTTTCTTTAATTGATTTATAAAATTATTTTCAACTAAAAAAAAATAAATTAAGTTTTTAAACACTTTAGTTCGGGAATTTATCTATTTCAACTTTCTGGCGTGAATGAATAAAAAGGGAGGTAATAATTTTATAAACTTTCTTTCTTTTAATTATTTTTGAAAAAATATTACTTGTCAAAACAATTTTTGACCAATTTAGTATACTATAGTCCCTTTTATTCATACACCTTAGGTATAACAGTTTATTTAACTTTTAATAAAGAATAAATATTTGGGGGCGACCCGTTTAGGAAAATCAAATTTTAAAAAAAAATTTAGGAAAATCGAAATTTAAAATAACTCGTGAACAGAATAAAGTGAAAGATCAAGGTTAATTTTGAAAAAATCCTTATTTTCATTTTCGTTAGAGATTTTAAAAAAAAAACCGATCCCTCTGGGTTTTCAAATTTTTTTAAAAATTTTTTAATTTCCTCCAAAAAAATAAAAAAAAAAAAAGTAGCTAATCTTTGAAAAATGGGTTCAATATCATTTTACTTTTATTTTGTTTGAAAATATGGGGTTTTTCAAACCTTTAAACAAACAAAGCAGTTTTAAAAAAAAGGTTACTTCAATTTTATTTTCAATCGCTTGGTCTGCCAATAGATAACTGTAAAAATCATTTTTTAAAAAAAAGATTTTTAATTTTTTTTGGCAAAAATTTCTTGCATGCATTTTTTAAATTTAGATACTAGTGTCTTGACATAGATTCCTTAGGATAACTTTTATTTAATTATTTTTTAAAAAATAACACTTTTGGTTTTGGCGACCAGTTTAAGGAAAAAAAAAAAAATAGTTTGTGAAAATCGAATTTTTTAAAACCGATTGCATAAAATGAAAAGTCAGTGGATTAATTTTTGAACAAATCCATAAAACTAGTTGACCTAAATTGAAACCACCTTTTAAAAATTTTTTTTGTGAAAAAGTAGTGAGTTCCAGCTAAATTTTTCCGAAATTTCCATCATTAAGAGGGTGGGAGTTTAAGCCCTTTAACATTTTTTTTAATTTTCTAAAAGAAAATACTTTTAGATTAAAACTGTTCAAAAAATTAAAAAGATTAAGGAAGTAATATTGTTAAAAAAAATTTATTATACATTCAATTATTAAGCCTTTTAAACTTTTCAGACTAAGAAATAGAAACTTCACAAATAAAAGCCAATAAATAAAACATTTTTATTCAACATTTTTATTTTTCAATTGCTAACATAAAAGAAGAATAAAGGCTTATGAATGATAAAATGGGATGAAATTTTCCAATTAAAGATATTTTGAATATTTTTAATGGTATGGAATGCAAACTGTATACAACATTAACTATTACCAAATAATTTTAAAGAATGTAAAACACACGACAAATGCCAGATATTCACTCAATATCTACTCGAAAAGTCTTAATTGACAATTATTTTAGTGATTAACTATTTTGTTGAAATAATTTTAAACAATGTTAACTCATTTTCAAAATGAAATATAAGAGTTGAACATGATCAGAAATAGATTTTAAAAAGATATAATAAGTAGATTTAAACAAAAATTAAGGAATTAACATTATATATTCAATGTTATCCTTATCGAAAAGAAATAAAGAGTTTAACCTGAATAAAAACTAACTGAAGAATACATGTATACCGTCACATGGAGGATTAATAATATTTACAAAACACAAGTAGCACATTAATTTTTAAAGTAGCACATTTACAAAGTACATAGCAAATTTCCTGGATGCACCAGTTTCGTTCAAGTACATTCATATCATAGCACTTTATATAAAAAAAATACACTTTAGCAAAAAGGATATGAAATCCTGGATGACCAGTACGTTAAAGAACATTCATTTCACCATAGTACTTCATAACATTAGCAATAAGCAAGTAGCACATAGTATATAATACGTAACATATCATTTTCCTTTTACAATGACAAGTCTTTTCCCTTACAGCCAATACAACGTCCAAAGGCATACATGAACTCAGAGAGTGATTTTTCACCTTTTAGCAACTGCTCACAGAGTGTTTTGTGTCTTTTTGATGGACCCCTGTTTGTTCCTTGGGCACGTTTTTGGCCGGTTCACCACGCTGGTACTGATAGTGTTCTGTCCCCAAACCTAGCACAGCTTTTTGCAAGCAGCCAATGACGGATTGTTGTGACATACTTGATTCTTTAAACCATTTTTCCAAGATTCGCAACATTTTTGTGCCTGTTTAAAATTTAAACACTTCTCCCTATCATCAGTCTCATCACATGACTCAAGGGCCTTAACTCTGACATTATTTCTTTAGTTACGCTCTTTTACTTAGAATTTCAAGTTAATGTTTGATACATGGATACTTTGTCTTTGTTATAATTAAATGGATTTGATTTCATCTTAAAATAGTTGTTCCACATAATCACCCAATTTTTATACGACACAAGGGCCATATATCTGGCACTAATATTTATTTCCCATGTGTGGTTTGGGAGACATAATGATTTTATGCTTTCTATCTGTTTGTCAGTCTGTCTTTCACAAAGTTTTGCCATGTAAGTAGTCTCACACCACTATGGGGATTTAAAACCAAACTTCACAAAATAGATAATTGCCAAGTCTAGTTTGGACATTGTGCGCATGTTCAGGATTTGTCAAAATTTATGGTATTTTGACTACCGGTATTTCTCGTATATAATTTTGGAGATTTCTACCAAACCTTACAGTTGTCAGTGCCATGCATAGTAATGCATATCATCGGTATGTGCTGGTTCAGTGATTTTCAGTGGAGTAATTGCCTAGATTTGTCGTCTTTTACAGAGTGAACACTACTTTCCATATATCATTGGGCTGAATTTCACCAAACGTCACAAATGATCAGTACAAAGCCTAGTTGTGCATATTCATTGAAGCTTATGGTTTAATGATTTTCGCTGGAGTTATTACCCTTCATTTGTGGCATTTTACAATGTCTGTATGTTGAGTGGTGGGGGACATATGTTTCTCATGAGAAACAATCTTTAGTTATGTATTATTTTTATATCTTGATGTGATAATAGTTCTCATTGTATCTCTATTACTATTACATACTCATTTTATAAATGCCAGTAAGTTACAATGAAACCTGTAACGTCAGTATTTTTCCATATTGAAGGTTATTTTTCATATTTGGTAAGTGGTGTCAGTTTCCAGGGCTTCGGAAATTTGCTGGTTTGTCGGTTTTGGACTGATTTTTGACTTTTCAGACCGATTCGTGAAGTGAAGAAACGAAAAAAATCGGTCCCATAAAAATGGAGAAAAGTATAAATTTTGGTCTGATATCTCAATACACGATCACCTGCCAAGTAGGAAATTGTTGGTCGCACCCTCAGATAATCAATAAACGTGTCAAACGGTCTGATTGTCACTTTGATAATCGGTCCGTAATTAGCACGTGACGCAATCGGTGCTCGCGCGGCATATCCTTTAATGTTTGCAGACAGCCTACTGCAATGTATTAAACATCTTTGACTGGTTTCCAAATGTTTCTGACTGGATCTAAATCATTTCGATGGGGATTCACTTCTTTTATTTAGAATCCGACGGATGGTTTATTTCAAAAGGCTAGGTTGGATCACGGTAAAAAACAAATGGTCACTGCATTTAATCAAAGAGCTATAATTGTACATTATAGGTCTTTGATTTAATCAGACATCACATGGAAAACCAATAAAAATAATTTTTATAATTACTTCATTTGAAAAAATTACATGATTCATTTGTTGGGGCTCCAGTTGAAACAAGTGCAGAAAATCGTCCTTGCAACCCGACGGTACAAAAAAGAAAAAAGAAAAAATGGACTGGCAAACACGAATGATAAAGAAAACCGGAGTGATGCTGTTTATCAAAGCGGTCTTTTAAAAAATGTCTCAAAATGAAATTTTGTTTACATAAGAAGAGAACATATAACTTTATAAAATGTAGTTGCTTATTGAAGTACATGTACAACGTAAGTGAAATGAAATGTCCGTGGCCAACCCGCGTGGCCTTTTGGTACTATACATGTGGGGAATTCGATCTCAGCATTCACATAACGTACACATTTGGTCCGGGGCAGAGTATTCTTAACTCAGTTTTAATGCATGACATGCTTATTTCTTTACTCTATCACGTTTTACAAAATATGTAATATTGGGAATGCGGTGGAAGGGGTAGCGCCGATGTCAGGAATAGCGTTTCGGACCGATTGAGTTATCAAAATTTCCGGAGCCCTGACAGTTTCATATATGTTGTTGCTATTAAGATCTTTAATGATTACTTAGGCTGAAGAACAAATTTATATCATTTATTTAATGATTAATAAGTAAAAAGATGATTATTAGATTTGCATATAGAAATATGCACTAATTCTGTTGTGGAATAACTTTGTGCTCCTCAAGCTGCACAGTATTTCCACTGCATATTTCTAGATACAAACCTTATAACCTATAATTACAAAATTAGATTTGATTTGAAAATAGTTATCTCACATCATATGACATCAGACATGAGATCTATCTCTGTTATTACCGTATGAATCAAATTCATACCTAAACAATTTGTTCCACATCATCACTGCATCATATTTGACAAGGGCCATGATGTTGATGTCCTTTTTTTTCTGGGATTTACAAATATTTGAGACCTCATTTGTCCCCAGTGCACTGTCACATATTAACATGGCCAATCCAAAAATGACATGGTAAAGCCTATATATGCTTACATGATAGTTTCAAATGGCACTTACACATTTAGTTGTAGATTTTGTAGTATTTCCTGATCAATCCGTTTAATATAGATACAATTAAACAAAAGGAATATTTTCTACTGGTTTTATTAACCATTGTTCAGATAAAATTCTCTATTGGTGAACACATTTTGTAAACTGATTCTTCACGTTTAAACTAGATGCTTAAAAAAAGAAAAGAAAATGTAGTAACCTTATGTTAGCCTTTAGCCTGCTGGGGGCAATTGATTCAGCCTTTGCAACCAGTGCAGACCAAGATCAGCCTGCACATCCATGCAGGCTGATCATGGTCTGCACTGTTTGCTATTTATCAGTAAATTTTCAGTGAACACCCGTTTGAATAATAAATGGTACTGCCCAAATTGAATGATGGACCAGTCCATTATAGAAACTTAGCAGGGTAACCTTAGGTTAATATAATCCAGATAATATAGACAACTCAGCCTGTTCAAGAAATCACATGTAATTCATGTTTTTTTGTTAAATATAGTTGTATTATATTCTTTTTATAATAATGCAGTTTATTTGATGTAACTGTCCACCAAACTAGTTTATGAATATTTCTCGTGTTTGTTGTATTTTCTATCCGTCCATGTTGAAGTAGGCTTTGATCTTATTGTCTGTCTTACAGAATAAATATGTCTGAACTTCAATTTTGTTTTGTACTTGATACTTGTCACAACTTAAGCAGTCAACTCTAGTACAGTCTGCTGTTGTAAATGAACCACTGAGTGGTGAACCTGACTATATCGGCAGAAATTTTCTTTTTGACAAAGCCAGATTCTCAGTTACTGTATGCCTTCTGATCAACAATCTGTGTACAACAAAAGGGCCACCATTACTAAAAAAAAAGAAAAATCTTTGAACATCTCCTAAATCACAAGTTCATGCAAAATTAATTGTCCTTTGACGCTCTACCAAGATTATTCAAATTTTCCCAATTCATCAAAAACATGAAGCCAGCGGCTGTGGTCACTTTTCCCTATACATGTATATATATATTGAAAATTTTGAAAATCGTGTGAAACTGCCAACTAGATTTTGAAAATGATTTTACACATATGGTCCTTGTTTGACCCTCTTATCAAGATTGTTCAAATTCTTCGATTTGCCAAAAACCATGGCCGCCTGGTGTATATATATATATATATATTGGAAACTTTAAAAGTCTTCTTCCTGTACGATACTACTGGCTCGCTTTTAAAATAATTTCACACAAATGGTCCTTTTGTGACCCTCTACCAAACTTGTTCAAAGTATTTTGATTCAACCAAAAAACGTGGCTGCCAGGGGATGTGGATACTTTTCCATATATGTAAGTAGTAGAACCTTTAAAAATATTGTCAGAAACAGCAGGCCCAATTTTAAAATAATTTCATACAAGATAACACAATTTATTCTTTTTCGTCAAAAATGTGGCTGCCAGGGGATGTGATCACTCCCTTATATGTATGTAGTTAAAACAATCCTGTTGATATTGTCTCTAAGGATTCATCATCATTCCACCAACATTTTACCCCACCATCTACACCCAAAACAGGCAAACATTTCCTGCCTGTATTTATTTAGTACAAACTTAAAATATTTTCCTTGCATAACTATGTATCAAAACTGTTCAAGCAAGCAATCTATGACCATCATGGCCCTCTTGGTTAAAAACTGTTTAAAAATTGACATTTGACAAGTTTTCATATTGAGTCTTCATGGTGAAATCAGGTTTTTAATGTCATATTTGCATAAAGAAAATTATTACATGTACAATGTGGATTTTAATGAATTTCATTTTACTTGTTTCTATTACATAAAAAAGATTAATTTAGCTGGCATGTTGTGATGGGGCTTCATGTCCTTTAATTATAGCTGCTATACCAGCATGCATGATTACATTCACTGAAATCCAATGGAAAGTATGTCTATAATTATAGTGCTTTCATTTAGAGGTAACGAACTATTTCTGTCATAAATCATGGTGTTTTGTCAACATGAACATACTTTAAATAAATTCCTGCTTACAACATCATAATGAGATACATCTGTCAAAAAGATTAAGGCCATTTTGGTGCAAATCTATTTTCAGAAAGTTAAAACTGTTAGTTAATTATCTCACTTTATATTTGTTTGAGAGTAACCAGACTTGGCCAATGTATTCTCTAGGGTAAATTTAGCCCAGCTACCAACTTGATAATTTCATTCATTTATTTTTTCATCTTTTTCCTTTACATTTACTGGAAGTTTAATCTTTGGCCCCATTATCTTGTTTGAAGCAAAAAGACATAGCTTTTTCAGGAATGTCTACATTTTCGAAAAAAAACTGGCATCTAAATACAAAAAATGTATAGAATAGGGAGTATTATGATGGGTTGGGAAGACACATGATTTTATCTAGTCTGTCTCTCACTAAGTTTAGACAGACACCTACCGTTTTACCATATTCTGCTTGAACAATATTCAAGAGTCAGTATGGTCAGGTCCCATGTGATTCTGGGACAGCTTGTGTATGAAAAGAACTGGAACCACTGTCTAACCCGACTGTAAGAAGCAACTAGTCAAACAAGGTCAGAACACTTGGTTTTGCTGTATCTCTGGGAACTCCTGCAGGTTTGTCATTATGATTCCATACATCTTTGCCCGATGCCCATACAAACCCAATGTCAGAAAATTAATTTGGTCAGACCCACTACAGGTAAGGTTTTAAGCTAACCTAGTAGAAAGGATCATAATCAAAGCCTTATGTTAGGTAAATGATTTTGAAGGTTTGTTAATTCTTCTAGTTTTTTTTCTTTGGTGGGGTGGGGGGGGGGGGTAAACATTGCTTTAATGCTGTCAGTCTGCAAGTCACAAAGTTTGTTCATATATCTCCTCCAACACTACCAGGCAGATTTATACAGAACTTCACAAAGTTATTACAGCCAGGCATAATTGTGTATATCCTCGGCATGTTCTAGTTCACTGATTTTCTGCAGTTATTGCCCTTGAATTGTCATATATAGGGCGGATTTCTACAAAAACTTACAAGAGTGATCAGTGCCAACTTTCGTTATGCATGTTTTTGGCATGATCTAATTCAGTGACTTTTGTAGAGTTATGCCCCTTGAGTTATCGTGTTTCACCTTGTCTTCACAACTGCTCTGATACCACTAGGAGGAATTACACCAAACTTCACAAAAGTGATCATTGCCAATCCTTTTTGTGCATATCATCAGCGTGGTCTGGTTTGGTGATTTATGGTTATGGTCACGGACTCGCCAAACTTTATGATATTTTGGTCACTTGTCAGGTTTCCACAAAACCTTACAGGAGTGATTAGTGTCAACGCTTTACATGCATATTATTAGCATATTCCGTTTCTGCGATTTTCAGTGAAGTTATAGCTCTTAATTTGTTGTATTTTACAGTGTTTACTCTACCAAACCTCACAAGTGATCAGTGGGAAGAGTAGTTATGCATATCATCAACATGTTTTCAGGCTTAATGATATTCAGCAAAGTAATGACCCTTGATTTGTCAAATTCAAGATATTTGTGCTTCTCCTTCTATACCACTAGTTGGAATTCAACCAAACTTCACACGAGTCATCACTTTCATGCCTAGAAGTGTATATCATTGGAATGTTATGGTTCAGTGATTTTCACTGGAGATATGGCTCTTAATTTGTGGCATTTTACAATATCTAAGTGTTAAGTGGCGGGAGGCATACATTTCTCTAATTATGAAGTTTATCTCCATTGCCAGCTTGTTGTATTTCAGACTTACTTGTTAAGTAAGGACAATGCTAAGTTTAAATGCAAGGTTACTATTTCTTTTCCAATTTAATGATGTTTTTTGGCAAGGAAGGAGGCCTTTAATGACGTTTTGGCAAGGATATAGTTCTTTAATGACGTTTCTGACAAGGAAAGCGTTCTTTAATGATGTTTTTGGCAAGAAATAGTTCTTTAATGATTTTGATAAGGAAATAATTCTTTAAAGATTTTTGGCAATGATTTAGATCTTTAATGATGTTTTGGCAATGATATAGTTCTTTAGTGATGTTTTTGAAAGGTCATAGTTCTTGAATGATGTTTTTTGCATGTATATAGATCTTTAATGATGTTTTTGCAAGGATAAAGTTCTTAAATATGAACTTGTGTGACATCTTAAGCATAAAATAAGCTTTTAGTAAAGCTAAGAACTCCAACCATCCATTATTTGTGTAAGCATTTCACCATCATCATCATCTTCAGTAATTGTGTCCCTCTTACTAGAGTATTTATGCAGTATGCCTAAAAACTGTGACACACTGGACTTTAAAAAGACAAGATGTTGCCTCGATCTATGTACAAAAGTTAAAAACGTAAAAGATACACCTAGAATGGTGTATCTAGAACAGGTTTTGCCTGGGTGGCCTCAGGTGCGCGCAGGTCTACAGCAGTCTGTGGGAGACTGTTCTACAAAGTGACGGTGGCAGTAAAGAAACTGTGTTGATATATGGTGCCACTACAGCATATCTGGCTGAAGAATTGGTTATAGTGCTTACTGATGTTTGAGGAGGGATGGAACAACCTATCAGAACTGTATTAGACTCTGTCAAAAGCAGGATGTTTAAAATGGTCTTGGTCTTTTGCAAAGAAAGTCCCACTGAAATTAACTGCAACTGTTCAAAAATATAGAGTAGTCTTCAAAAATGTCCCCGATAAAAAGTATATCTCTCTGGTTCGGCACTGCTGAGTGTGAAGACAATAATTATGGTCAAGTCAATGGCACAAAGATGCTTGAATCTCTTGTCCCATTAACATGTTTGATGTCTGCCATATCGAGCCAGAAGGTATCTAGTGGTGTAACCCAGTATGGTAGAGTTTGTAATCTAAGTGGCAGATCACAAGGGACATCAGGAGTAAAACAGTCAGGCTAGAGTCACAACTTATCTTAAATGAAATAAGATGTAGAAGAATAACTATAATGGTATGGATGTCTTTTTTTAAGCATTGAAAAATACAAATAATACAAGATTACATTTTTCCACATTCCTGAATTGTCTTGGTCTTTACAAAACTTTAATTACTTTCAATCAAACATTTTAATTTACGATGCTGTGTGTTTAAACAAGATTTATTTAATTTGAAGCAGAAACTGTATGTCTATTGCCAAGTGTATTTACAAGATCTGGGTTCATTGCAAATTTGTTGATTCATGTTTCTGCATGATTTTGGTTCTTTTCAAGTAAGGGGCCGTATGACTGTTGATTTAAGCTGGTTAATTACAGTCAGAGAACTGCATGTTTTCATGTTGTAGACTTACTGGCACCCGTCAGTATGATCTGTTTCAATACTGGGTGGACAAATCCACGGTTCTGCAAGGTAGCGTCACAATCCTACTCTATGTAAAAGTCTCCCGCTGAAAACTTAAATGCATACTTATAAAATGACAACAAAACTAAAATTGTTATCTTCATCCTGTCTAACAGAATTTTAAGACTGCTGTTGTGCATGCTACTCTTATTGTAAGAAAACACATCCTTTTAAAGCAAAGAATGCAATCGACTGAAGTAATGGCATAACCGAGTCTGCTTATGAGTAATAAATGAAATGTGCAACACTCAAAACTTGTGCTATGTAACAGGAATAACTTATAGATTTATTCTTGCCTGAAAAACTGTTGTCATGAAGATATATATGAGTACCCATACCCACAGCAAGGCCCTCATTTGGATGTTGCTTTTACCTCACAGTGATGGTTCTGGCCGACCCGATAACATTTGTCTGTACAAACTTCACCAAGAACTTCTGCAGAGTTGTACCATTTCTAGGTGGAGACAGCCAGTCATGGACTCACGAGGCTGAAAGAAAAAAATGTAACGTAAAATTTGTCTGAAAACAAAATTTATTCAAAGTGATGTAAGCTATATAATAATAAGATCAAAGAAAAGATCCTTTGGAAGCATAGAACGCCCCCAGGTAACATAATAGCAGACTGGGTTTAAGAGTCTGTTTATGAGAGGTAATGAAATGTGCAACACCATTCACGCCCCTCTAGCACCGGCTTCTGCGGAATTCTGTTACAGTAAAAATGAACGTACTCCATGATCCAAAACGATATATTGGATATTCATAAAAATACTAATTACCTTAGTAAGATGTCGTACTTCAGTCAGATTGATGTTATTATCATACTGATGATTTAGTAATTGTTTTATCATATTAATCTCTGACTAGTTTCCTTTTATTAAATGTTTTCACTCAGCTTTTCACTGTAATTGCTTTGTCATGTATCGAACCTGAAAAGCTTTCTTGAATTCATTAAGAGGGCCTATAATGAATTCAAGAAAGTTTTTACTCAGACTGAACAATGGATCAGATAGTCTGGCTGTACATCTGTGAACTTTGTTCCCAGATTTCTCACTATTGAAGCAAGACTTCAAGGAATGTCACTGCTGAACATTTCTCAATGGACAGCCATGAAAAGTATTTGAGAATCTTTGCAGGCTCAGTATCAGTGAAAGACAGGAACTGTGTAGATCTATATATCTCCCCTAGTACTTGGAAGGCATATTGTGTGATAGCATTTTATCTATACACATTTATTTAACCAGAAAAATGCTTACTTGTTGTATAGTCTTGCTGACTCAGACTGTGATCTTACCATGATGACCTTCTCGAGAAAGTTCGGTGCCATGAATTTTTATTTGAATCGTTGTTGTGCACGATATTTTTAATTCTATATAGCAAAGTGGTGTCTTGCAATGTTAACTGAAAGTGTTTATTACTATTGTTCTTCTGAAACTTGCTTATATATTTACATAACTATAATGAACGTGAAAAAAATACATCTGTGAGGAGTTCTTATACTAGTACAGCTAGTTATTTCAACCCATACTGGGCTCAAGCATTGGCGAGGTGGCAAGTGCAACCCATGTTCTAGACATCTTGTTGTGTCTCTCTGACTCTATATAGCACCAAGCTGTGACGACCCACCATCACACTAACGTTGTCTGGCCCATAGCGAATGCACTAGCTCATGTCCCCGAAAAACACAAGCAGTCAATTTTGAATGACAAAAACAAACAGTTTTACTTAAAGTAGACAATATAATACATCATGTAACATGTCCCACTTTTGTTTTATTTTCTTGAACTTGTTTTAGCAGTTGCACAACTTTTAATTTATGTTTTATTTTGCGATTAATCACATACCATACCATATACTTACAAAAATTTAAATACCTGATCATGAGAGCTGAATAGATTCTCTGCTGTGCCGACGTTGCAAAATGACATAGTTAGGAACCGAGTTATATAACTGTGCCGACAGTACCATCTAGGACCCTAACGAGAATAACCACACACTTATAGTTCCCGCTGTCATGGGACTCATCCATCATGATAGAGACTTTGTTGGACTGACACAGAAGGGCGACCCGCATCTGCTGCAATGGTGCCATAGCTTCACTCTAAATTTGAGTTGTCAGTTCTTTTAAAGCTGAATTTCTTCGCAATTTCCGAGTCGGGGACAGCTCCTCATAGAGAAAAGAAAAGTGTTCAGTCACCGAGAACGGTAGACGAAGTGCCGGGTAATGTGAATTCTGCGGTGAACAATACGTGAGCTTTGGCATTGATATAGAATCAATCTGTGAGCTTAGGGGTGCGAGAAGTCTTCACGTGCTTCGATCACAACGTCATCTATGAATTGTACGGGATGCAGCACACTATTTACTACGCAGCTTAACTGCAGCGGCAGCGTCCATGCCGAAATGAACTTGCATTCATAACTTTAAAATAAATTAAGCTGAAAGAGTAACGAAAGACAAAAGCAACAACCGGTTTGTGGGGTACAAATAACCTCACTCTTAACCCCCAACATGTTCTAAGATTATAGGACACTGTAAAAATCATCCTCGCCAGGTCCTAACACACGTAATTGCTTCGTGGAATGTAACTTGTAAATTTATGTAAAAAGCAAACTATATTTGCTTACAACTGAACCTCATAACTAAAAAATGCATGCAGTCTTAAAAATATCTTACAACTCGTGCGCACGCTGAAAGAGACTGTAAGCAATTCTTACAGTCTGGGTTCCTGAGAAACTGGACAGAAAATGGTCCTTATATGAAGCAAACCTTGTAAGAACCAAACATGTATGTACTTAATATCTTTGCAGGAGAACAGCTCAGTCCCAGTGGGATTATCACAGTCGCAATTTTGACAGTTGGCGCTAAATGTCACGAGCAAGTCACGTAACACATGGCTGTTCAATTTAGTAGTTAAACACAGGTATCAAACAATTACAGAAACATATGCTAAAATTGCCTATGTTTAAAGACACTAGAATATTTCATTCTGCAACGCAATTAAGGTAAAAATTAGTAAAATCGTAAAATATTAGGTTAATGATGCATTTTTCTTTTATATTTGCGAAAAATACGCTTATTTCGTAGACTTACACAATTACTTCCGGTTTATGCGGGAGGAGATTTGGAACAGCGTACACAAAACTTGCCTCGCCCTAGTAATATTTCGGTCTAATTATTTTGAAGTATTTGGATAAAATAAGTGATTTATTTAGTAACAGCATTGGGGAATTAAACACCAAAACATACTGTTTGTAAGTATAGGTATAAACCACTATAAAATTTTCTTAAAACGAAAGTAAATGAATGGAAAGGTGTGACCAAAACATACTTTCAAGTAATCGCCATTTTGTGTCCCAAACAGGTCATTTTGGCATGCAACGGCATTTTTAACAGTCTGTTATTTCAGATGTATCGGCATACGGTCGCATACTTTGCTGTTATTTCCATGAAAAATCGATTTTCTTGTGAACAGCATAATTTGACACGGACTGTTTATTTTTTTGAACTGTTTACTTTGTCAGATTAAATTTATTTGTACATATATTTTTAACTTAAGTTTATGATACTTTTGAGCCAATAAACAGGTCTAGGAAAGTGGAGTATTTACAGATTATCTGTAAATTTACAGATAATCTATAAATTTACAGATTTTTCAATCTGTAAATTTACAGATCAAGTGTTTGAAAACTGCTAAAATTATATTTAGACACAAAATCGCAGCTTGAAATTAATTGATTTACTTATGGTATGTATAAATAAAGGTCAGTTGTAACTTTCAGTCATTTCTGTTGACTTTAATTTTTCTGAAAATGCCAAAAAATCAAAGTCAACAAAAATGGCTGAAACCCACAAATGACCTTAATTTATGCATGCTGTAAATAAACCAATTAATTCCAAGCTGCGGTTTTGAGGATAAATGTTATTTCATCAGTTTTCATACGCACAATCTGTAAATTTACAGATTGAAAAATCTGTAAATTTATAGATTATCTGTAAATTTACAGATAATCTGTAAATATTCCACTTTCCTAGACCTGATAAACGAAGGCTAAGGCAAATACTGACTACTTGCCTTACTCATTCAACTTACCGAGTTTTTTATGTAGGCTGCTAGTAAAAATAGTCCTGTTTGTCTATGTGGGGCCTGTTCAAATGAGAGTTAAATCTTTATACATTTACTTGTAATTATTTAACAGGCTGGTAACATTGCCCGATCGGGCTTATGACACAAAAAGTAATATTTCTTGAAAAATAATGAAGATATTTCTTTCAAACTTGGTCCATTTGTTAAGCATAACAAATGATACAAATTAGAATGAAAATAACTTGGTTGCCTTCAGTTTTGGTAGAATTATTTCCCCTTTTCTGATTTTTATGACGCATAATCTTTGAAGTCCAAAAAAACAATGTTCTAATGCTAAGTTTAAAACAATGAAGGGTTAAATGGCTTTTTAATGCTCTATATTATTGCGCCAGTACACGAATGTAAACATTTTACTCTGCTTTCACTTACAACATTATAGAGAAATGTTAGTCCTAAAAAAATTGCTCATACATCTGCACTAGAAACAAAGTATTTACCCTAAATATATAGAATAAAGGTATTGGCGCACAAGTTTGGAGCACTAGAAAGCCATTGAACCCTTTTCTGTTTTAAACATTGCATTAAAACAATATTTTTGGACTTCAAAAATTATGCATCATAAAAATCTGAAAAAGGGAAGTAATTCTAACTAAACTGTAGGCAACAAAGTTATTTCTATCTTGATAAGCATTATATGTAATGCTTAATAAATGGACCAAGTTTGAAAGAAATATCATCATTATTTGTCAAGAAATATTACTTTTTGTGTCATAAGCCCGATCGGGCAATGTTACCAGCCTGTTTAACATTTTTAGGTGAGGGTAAATTTTATTTACCATCGCTTTGAGAAACAATAACTTAAAAGTGCTAAAATGCCTTGCCCAAGGAAACACTGCAGTGGGAGTAGCCAGGAATCAAACCTCCATAGGAATGGTCTTAGACCGCTCGACCAACTTCTAATAAAACTCAATTTCCAAAGTTTGTAATCAAAAGTTATATTGCAAGAATGGTATGATCTTCTGCTTAAGATCAGCACACATCAGCATATGTCAGATAGAATTGGGCAGCCAGTTGCTAGTGGTGAAACAGAGAGGGAAACAGATTTGCCCTTCACTGTTTCAGCCACACTTGACCACTCTATGAAGTATAATGAACTAGTCCAGATAATAGCATCTCCATTTTTTTCCACTTTGATACATTTAATAGAACTGCTGACCTCACACTTTTTCCATATCGACATGCAAATTTCAACTCAGGTGTCTGGTGTATGACATGACATGACATTTGTGGTGCCACCATATTATGTGTTGTTGTGTTCTAAGTTCTTAACTGACCATATTTTCAGCTGTACACAAGGTACTATCACTGTTAACTTGATATCTATGTAATAATGATAAAGAATATTACAAGAAATGATTAGCTTTACATCAAGAAAATATGCACTCTTTCAGTACAGTAGATCCATTAGGTTTTGCTAATTGAGGAACGTTACTCTTCATTTTGAAATTTGAAGGAGTCTTCACAAATTTCAATGAGTATTATTTTACACTGTGATCTTTGGAAAGTAATGGTGTATTTGCTCATTAGAAAAAGTAATTATTTGGTCTTTCTGAGTATTTCCGAAGAACTGTCTTTCACTTTGCATTCTTTTGCCTTAGTTATTAAGATTTATAGCAAAGTAAAATGTTTTTGCTCTGCCAGTGTAAAACACCTTTCCCTAGTTCTCAGTTTTATGATGGGCGCCATATTGGTAAGAATCAAAATAATGGTATTCGGACATGAACATTGATTTAAAGACTGTTACATATTGACATGAATGAAAGTTAGGTTTAAGTTCTGTTCAAGTTGTTATGCATGAAAACAAGCCAGCTTGCATGCAGAAGATCAGCTGTTCTACTCCGGATTGTGCCTGCATGTTAATTTGTTAAATAAGGTCGAAAGGTGTCTTGCATCCATGGGTCTTGCACCACCATCAAAGAGCTTGAAAGTTATCATATGTCATTGCACTTTAACCAACACATAATGTAACTGTTGTGAATAGTGACTTGCAAAGTTTTACTGGATGAAAGTTTTTCCTAAAACAATTTCTGTCAGAGTTGAAGTGATGTTTGCTTGGTCATTTACTGTTTTATCATGAATGTGACTGACCAGAGTGTCATTTATGTCTGGACTAATTAGGAGATATGCCTGACAGCATTATGTTGCTAGTGTAGTGAACTGTCAGTCAAACCAACACCTGCCTGCCTACAGCAACTGTGTTACCTGTCACTCCACCCAGCCTATAACTAAATACACATTTTAATTTTCTCCTTTGTAAGCTTATATTGCAGATTAATATAATAATTATACAGTGATACTGATAGCATTCTTTAAGCTGCATATGATAAAAGAAGTTTTATTGAGAAAAAAAAAAGGTTATATGATACGAGAGTTTTTAATTCAAAGATGAGAGTTTGGGGGGGCAATTCTGAGCATTTAGACTTGTCCCCTGGAAATTTTTTAAAAAAAAAGGGTCACTTGTCATTACATTCTTAATGCCGTTGCTGGGGACCTGTATACTGGTTTGGTTCTTGTTGCTTAATTGAGGTTGTTCTGTAGTGAGAAGTAAAGAAGTGGTTAAACACGTCTGCTACAGTGTTGACATACTGAAAGATGTTTAGGCAGGATAAAGCTAAGTTCTGGTTTATAAAAGAGGCAGAAGCGGCAAGCACTGTACACAGTAGACAGCACAGTCTGCACAGGGGCCTGCATCGATCCAGTTCAAAGTCAGTTTTAGTAAATATTTCATCTTTGTTTTTGAGTGTATAAAAGAATTTTGCAAATGGCTTAGTGATTATAATGTTCTTTTCTAAGAAGTTGGCCATGATTGCATATTGTTTACTACCGCTGATTGCTAAGCTATACATTAATAAAATGTAAAATTAGATAAAAGCATTATCGAATTTGATCAGAGATAAAAAGTGAATTAGTCTGTAATTCTTAGTACATTTAATGCGTTTGTCAAAATGTTATCTTGTACAAATATATAAATGGTGTAGTGTACATATTTATTAACACAAACTATTGATAAAAAAAGTTTTATAAGATTTAAAATAAATACTTCCTGGTTATGTTATACAGAAGTTATTAAAATAAGGCCACTAGCAGAGCTGGAAGAAACTGGCACACTCTACTGGTTGGGAACCATTTTCCGGACAGGACCAGTTTCCGGACACATGTAATATCCGCTTTATTTCGTTGTTATTCATGTAATTGTTTCATCTAGATCATTTAGATATATTTGTTCTTCATGTCTAGAACAAATCACTATTTTATAAGGCTGTGTAATGTTTGGGTTTTTGATGATAACTCACCTGCGTTTACAAAACAACTTTCTGACTTAACAGCAGGGCCCACGCTGTCGTTCGCCACTCGAGCCATTTGGCGAATCTGCGATGAAAGTGGCGAAGAAAAATCGCGAGTGGCGAAAATGAAAAAATGTTCGTAATTTGGACCGCCATTTTGTTTCAGATGTTCTAAATCGTAACCTCCCAGAAATTTTTTAAAAAACAGTTGACTGGTTGCTGTAATTTACCTTTTATCAAATTAACTTATTTTCGGGATATATACAGATTCTGCGTTATCTAGTATAACAATGTGTAATAAACCATTGCCACGCAGAAGATGCAATTTGCAATCAATTACAACCGATTAATCGTAAAATAACTTTTTGTTTCTTCCTATTACAGCAGATTAAATGCAGATGCCTTTAATTTCCATGATGAATAATTAATAAATAAAATCGGCAAAAATAATGACTGGTTTCGATCGAATTTTATTAACGATGTCGCCAGGCAACAGATCTTATGTCCACAGGAACAGGGTCCAGTGTATTTTTTTGTTCTAACTTAAAAATCCTTTTTTTCTAAATATAGTTTTTTATAGTTAGTCTAATGAAAAAAAAAAATGATGACAATAAATAATCTGGTTCAAAATATACACGACACTGTGACCGGATTTTGCATCTTTTTTTCATTGGCTAACATAGATAGCAATATTTGTGTGAAATAAGTTTTTTTTATGATTATAAAAAAAAAATCAACTGGACCGTGTTGATGTTCTTAGAAGTCATAGTTAAGTGTTTGCCAACTTTTTGATTACTCTAAAATGTAGAATGGATTGAAATGTATCGATTGATCAGAGTAAGATTTCTCGAACTAGAGCACAAAACACTCCCGGCCATGCATTTACATGTAGCCACAACAAAAGAAGCTGTAAGTGTAAAATATTCCAACAGTTGCTTCAAAATCAAACATTTTTAAAATAAAACTTGCTTTAGAGTTATACACACGTTTCATTCAAAAGTCCCCAAATAGCTAGAAATCACCATTATGCTTATGGAGTAACCAATTTTCAAGGCCGCGGAAGGTAAACCTCATTCGATCATTATACCGTTTCCCTAGAAAAAAGGTTGGCTCCAACTTTTTTCAGCCCAGTGTGGGCCCTGAACGGGGCATGAAGATAGCATTGCGCAGTTCACACATGCCGAGGTATCAAGTGGGGAAAAAATAATCAAACTACATAATGATTGTCTGCTGATAACATGTTCGACTTTTAATTTCACGCTAAAAGTTACGTAAGATGCAGGGCTGTCGATTTTTGCACTAATTTTTTTCTATATCTATTGGAATTATCAAGAATTCGTATAAGACGAAATTTGAGTTTTTTATAGGCAACCTCGGTTTGCTTTTGTAGCTGCTATTGAACGTTGGGTTATGTTTCATGTGCAATTTTGAAGAGATGAATGATAAAGAAATGTGTAGAAATAGTTTAATTACTTATTTTGATATCAAATTAACAACAAAACACCGTCAAAATATTTGTCCGCATACTGGTTTACCTGACGGGAAAAATAACTTACTTTAGTGACCCCATTTGAGGCCCCAAGGAACCCATATTTTACGTCACAACGCGATGCTGATTACAATATCAGATGTGGAAGGAGCTGAACTTTGTGCAGTGTGGGCTTCATTTATGTCAAATATTTTTTAGGGGAATAATTGAGCCGAAATATGAAAATGTGTCCGGAAAATGTTCCCAACCAGTACACAGTTAAGATTCAAGAAAGTCCCTAAGAAGCTCAGAACTCGACCAAGCAAAATACTAGCAGACTCCATTTTAAGTCTTAATTGACTGAAAAATGGGACCAAACTTCTTGTATATATCACTGGTTTGTGCTGTATGACCTGTCCTTGTTCAACACATCATGTTTACTGGGCTTGAATTTATAAAATCAAAACTTGGGGGGGAAAATCTGTGAAAATTTATTCCTGATATCGCGCTGTAAAACACTTTGACTTACTGAATGATGAGCCAGTTAAAAGTCTATTAGTTTATTAACACAAACTATTGATAAAAAAGGTTTGTAACATTTAAAATAAATACTTCCTGGTTTTTCTTATATACAAGTTATTGAAATAAGGCCACTAGCAGAGCTGGAAGAAACTTGCACTTACCAGTATCAGTTTAAACAATATAAAATCTGTAGGAAGATCCTTTTGAAACATAGAATGCAACAAGACAAAAAAAAATTAGCAGACTCGGTTTCATGAAGGGTAATAAAGAGTGCAGTATCTGGCACAGGCTTAAGCGGAACTGTATTATACAAATACTGAATAAACTCCATGATCCAAAAGAACCAGAATGTAAGTATGGAGAGACCTGTTACGGCCACCACAGAGTTAAAAATTCAAGAAGGTTGAAGCAAAGAACACAACCAAACAAAATACTAGCAGACTCCATTTAAGTCTTAATTGGCTGAAAAAAAGGACTGAACTCCTTATATATATCACTGGTTTGTGCTAATATGACCTGTCCTTGTTCAACACAAAACTTGGGGGGAAAATCTGTGAAAATTTATTCCTGATGTCATGCTATAAAACACTTTGTCTTACTGAATGATGAGCCAGTTAATAGTCAAAAGTATTATAGGACTCCTTATATAAATTGCCACACCATAGCCTGTGTTATTGAACAGTCTATAATTCAACAGGTTTGCTGGCGTAAGTATTAGAGACTAAATACTTTGAGGTTGTGTTTAGGGCCGTTTATGGAGCTGAAATTTGGCCAGATTTCCACTTCAAAGCATTCTTTTGTTTTACCAATTTAAAAAAAAAATTCCTTCAAGACAATTCTTTTACATTATCGAGAACATATTTAAACCATACTATTTGAAATACAACAGTCAGCTTCTGAGACATTTTCTTCTATAGAGTAGCATATTTATGAATATGACAAAAACTCTTTCAGTGCAATTTTCCCTGCAGTTTAATAGTAACATCACAATATCTGCACTGCCACCATCCCCCCAGTACCAAAAACAAACCCACTGAATTTTATTTCTGATGTAATGGACGCAAATAGTTAAAACTGGGTCCTAGTAGTTTTGACTAAAAAGTGTGCCCAAGGTCAGAGGTTAATAGTTTGTGTACATATCATACACTTAATGACTTTTCGGTCAATAGTCGAATCTATTGCCCTATGTTTAAAGACATCAGAAAGAAATATTCATAATTTTTCTTATCTCTAGCCAGCAAAATTAAGTGTTGAACTATAGACCATCGATTTAGATTAGGAGTCCTGTAATAATGATACTTAATACTATTACCAGGCATTCGCCATGCAGTAAATGTGATAATGAGGGATATTTTTTTTATTAAAAACCAATTTGATATAGGAAAATTGTTTCAATATTATTTAACATAATCGAGTCTTAAAGTATGCAATGCGTCTGATTGAAACATGTTAAAATCAGTGTACATTTTTATCAGTTATTCTTTGATTATCACCACATATTTGCTTTGATGGTTGTAGCGGTTTTCAGTATTCAGGTGACAGGTCTGATCATCAATGAAGGCAACACGCCCATTCTTTGTATTAGATTGAAATGTCTTGTCATCGCATTCGTAGATTGTGATTTGATCTACAAGCAAACAGTAGGCTCCCTAATTTTTGATAAGGGTATGCTATTGTAATGGTGGAAAATAGGACAACCATGAACAGTTTGAATGAAAAGTCATTGAAAAATAGATAACAAAATGGGGAAATAACTTAAGTTGTAGCTAGATGTCTGCCACATATCCATGATTTTTGTGATCAGTTCAAAGTGTGTTTATCAAGAGTAGATATCATGAATTAGTAATGTCCATTGCCTGCACATCACTTCTTTCAGCAAAAAGTTAAGTGAAATCCAGCCCCTTTATGTCCAGAATCCACTCACTTCAAGTCTTGGCCCATATACAGGGGTGAAGAAGCCTTTTCGTATGCCAAAATCAACATATTCTGTCATAAGAACAAACAATGTTTTCTTTCTGAAGACTTGGTTTTGTTTACTTTATAAACACAGTTTTGTTGACTTTATTATAAAACTGTCTATAGATTAAACAGACTATGAAATGAAAAGAATATAAACATATTTCACACTTATTAGCTCCAATGGCTTGTAGTCCATTGATAAAAACATAGCCGGCAGCTGTTGAAATGTGGTAATCCTCTTACACAAGTGTCATTTGCTTTGCAGTATGTAGAAGTTATTTTAAGCTACAAATAGAAAGTACACTAATTTGTAGCGTACAATTATCTTTTTGCACATTTTCATGCTTGTCTAATGCTAAATGCCAGAAACTAGTGGTCACAATGTGCACTTGTCACCAAATAGTATACTAGTATTTAATTTTAAAGATTTGGTAAACACTGGGATGCCTGCCAAGTTGTTCAGTAGATAGCACTGACATGCCTGCCAAGTTGACCCAGTAGGTAACACTGACATGCCTGCCAAGTTGACTCAGTAGGTAACACTGACATGCCTGCCAAGTTGACTCAGTAGGTAACACTGGCATGCCTGCCAAGTTGACTCAATAGGTAACACTGGCATGCCTGCCAAGTTGACTCAATAGGTAGCACTGACATGCCTGCCAAGTTGACTCAGTAGGTAACACAGACATGCCTGCCAAGTTGACTCAATAATAGCACACTGAACAACATGCCTGCCAAGTTGACCAGTAGGTAACAGACATGCCTGCCAAGTTGACTCAATAGGTAACACTGGCATGCCTGCCAAGTTGACTCAATAGATAGCACTGACATGCCTGCCAAGTTGACTCAGTAGGTAACACAGACATGCCTGCCAAGTTGACTCAATAGATAGCACTGACATGCCTGCCAAGTTGACTCAGTAGGTAACACTGGCATGCCTGCCAAGTTGACTCAATAGGTAACACTGGCATGCCTGCCAAGTTGACTCAATAGGTAGCACTGACATGCCTGCCAAGTTGACTCAGTAGGTAACACAGACATGCCTGCCAAGTTGACTCAATAGATAGCACTGACATGCCTGCCAAGTTGACTCAGTAGGTAACACAGACATGCCTGCCAAGTTGACTCAGTAGGTAACACTGGCATGCCTGCCAAGTTGACTCAATAGGTAACACTGGCATGCCTGCCAAGTTGACTCAGTAGGTAGCACTGACATGCCTGCCAAGTTGACTCAGTAGGTAACACTGGCATGCCTGCCAAGTTGACTCACTCAGTAGGTAACACTGGCATGCCTGCTAATAATAGTGCTATGTTGGTTCAATAGGTAACAGTTACAGTAGCATGCCTGCCAAGTTGACACAGTAGGTAACAGTAACATGCCTGCCAAGTTGACTCAGTAGGTAACACTGGCATGTATGCTAAGTTGACTCAATAGGTAACACTGGCATGCCTGCCAAGTTGACTCAGTAGGTAGCACTGACATGCCTGCCAAGTTGACTCAGTAGGTAACACTGGCATGCCTGCCAAGTTGACTCAGTAGGTAACACTGACATGCCTGCCAAGTTGACTCAGTAGGTAACACTGGCATGCCTGCCAAGTTGACTCAGTAGGTTACAGTAGCATGCCTGCCAAGTTGACTCAGTAGGTAGCACTGGCATGCCTGCCAAGCTGACTCAGTAGGTAACACTGACATGCCTGCCAAGTTGACTCAGTAGGTAACACTGGCATGCCTGCCAAGTTAACTCTGTAGGTAACACTGGCATGCCTGCCAAGTTGACTCAATAGGTAACACTGGCATGCCTGCCAAGTTGACTCAATAGGTAACAATAGCGTACCTGCCAAGTTGTCTCAGTAGTTAACACTGGCATGCCTGCCAAGTTGACTCAGTATGTAACAGTGGCATGCCTGGCCTGCCAAGTTGACTCAGTAGGTAAAGCAGGCATGTCTGCAGAATTTGCTCAATAGGTAAAGCTGGCATGCCAGCCAGGTTGACTCAGTAGATAATGGGCATACTGCTCAAGTTGGATCAATAGGCATGGCTGCAAAGTTGGCTCAGTAGGTAAAGCTGACATGCTTGCCAAGTTAGCACAATAGGTAACGCTGGCATACCTACTGTGTTGGCTAAAAAGGTAACACTGACTTGCTTGCCAAATTGGTTCAATAGGTTGCTAGTATGCTGGCATGTCTGCCAAATTTTTAATAGGTTATGTTGGTGTGCCTGCCAAGTTTGCTCAGTAGGTAATGCTGGCATACCCACCATGTTGGCTCAAAAGTTTACAGCATGCCACCCAAAGTTTTGGTAGGTTATGTTGGCATGCCTACCAAATTTTTAAATAGGTAATGCTGGTATGATTACCAAGTTGGCTCAGTCAGTACTGTAAGTTAATGCTGGCATGCATGCCAAGTTTTCTCAATAGATAAAGCTTGCACGCCTGCAGAGTTGGCTCATTGTAATGGTTAATTGGAGACAATGCATCATCAGTTGTGCTTTATATGAAGAATTTGTTGAAGAATAGAACAATCCCAGAATACTGGTTAGATTGACTTGTTGCTGAATGTAACTGAAATAATGTTTGAAAATAGCTTTAAAACAATCTTAACAATCAGTAAACTGTTAACTGGTTCAGTATGATACAGTTGAAGATTTTTAAGTGACATCTGTAAAATGGTGATGCACATTAACCCTTATCATGCTGGACACGATTGATTCTGCTTTTGAGACCAGTGTAGATCATGATCAGCCTGCACATCCGTGCAGTCTGATCATGATCTGCACTGTTCACCATTCAGTCTGTATCTTTTTGATAAGCACCACTTTTAACAGTTAATGGTACTGTCCAAATTGAAAGATGATCAAGTTCATCATAGAAATTTAGCAGGGTAAGGGTTAAACTGTAACCAAGCAATTTTATGAGTAAAGTATTTATTAAAATACTAGTATCCTATTTTGAATTTAAAAAGCTAATGTAAGAAAATGTTTGTAATGCAATATGACATTAAAACTAACAAAAACAAGACCGTTTCATGCTTACTCAGCTTAGATGGGATTGTTATGTGTATTCCTTTCAAATGTTTGTGGTATGGAATGTATTCGATGCAGGAAGACATTGGAGATGTGTGATTATGTACCTGCAACAGGTATCAAATACATGCATTTTAAAAGATTTAAAGGATAACAAATTATCACTTGATAGATGATTCTCAGTATAAATGTCTATAATATCTTTGAACTTAGTTCTTGGGTTTTATTCCATTCCTTCTCTGGAGCTGTAGAGCTAAAAAAGTTGAATTTGTGAAAAAAGAAATAAGTCCCACAATGCTCAGAGTTTCAAACCCACTTGAGGTTTTGAAATTCTTTCATGTAAGGAAGCTATCCAGTTGGCTAGGTTTTTGTTGGGTTTAAAATTGCACTACACAATTGTAGAGCATATGGCTATGTCCAGCTTTGAGGAAGACCCCAGGTGCCCCTCCTTGCATTATTTCATCATGGGTCGGCACCTGGATAGAACCTACCTTCCATAAGCCAGCTGGATGGCTTCTTCACATGAAGAGTTCAATGCCCCGAGTGAGGCTCGAACCCACATCGATGAGGCGCGAGTGATTATAAGTCAGCGACCTTAACCACTTAAGGAAGATTGTCAGTACTTTCTAGGTGTTAAAATAATGCTAAGAAAAGTATCATTAAAGCTGAGGAAGTTGTCATTCAATGGTGTGGGTTTGGGGGTAGTTGCTCCGCTAGTTAAACAGTTCTGCTAGTAATACTGGTACTAATAGTCATGAAAACAAATTGCTTAAACAAAATGTAGCCAATGGCACATATAGTGAATTTCAAATTGAGGTTTTGTGCAGTTATTAGCAAAAAAAATCCACTTTTTGTTTAAAAGGTTACATACTTTTTGTTTTCTTGTGTCAGGTTAAACTTTTTTGATGAATTATGAATGAACTATATTTGATCAGGTAGTAAAACTCAGTGACAAGCCATAAAACTTTACTACTGTTAGCTGTATTAATGTTATTAGGGCGTTTCATGAATAAATGCAGTATTGATAACATATCTTTGATAAGGTAATAAATTAACACAGTTTTGTTGATAAAAAAGTTGTGGAGTACATGAGATGTAAGATTGGCATATTAACAGGCATTATCATAAGGAGATACAATGACATTTCGGAAACTGTTTTCAAGTTTTGAGTGAAACTGGATTATTTGCAGCAGATTTTCATTAATCAGTAGTTAATACATCTCTGGATTTTATTGAAATGGTGTCTTAACATTGATTTTTTTTTTAGCTATTTTTACAGCCGAATACAGGCTGTTTCCCCTAGCCTAAGAGATATACTTTCCCCTAAAATTGTTATAATCACTTTAAGATGGTCATATTTTCCCCTTGGAATTTAAAGAAACTGTTCCTTAATATGCGTAGTGAATGATTTTATCAAAGTCAGCATTCATAAATGTTATTTCAACGTTAATTTACCCAGGTTGATAAATTTTTCAACCCAGTTTACACTACTCTGGCAGCTGTTATTGACTTTTAGTTATGTCACACTTAATACCTACATTTACTTCTCATCAGACACTGGCATCAGTACTATGCTTGATATCATGAAAATCAAATAATTTGGATTTTCCCCGTTTTGGGGTCTGTTATGCTATATTTTTCCCTTCAGACAGCCACAATAAAAAACTCACTGCTTACTGTTAAGTTATTTGACAGGAGGACTAGTTCAGACTTTCCAGGCACATTTATTGGCACGGGGCATGCTAGATGTAGGAGATGCTGAACTTCTTACTCCTTCTACCAGTAGAGCAATATATAGTAGTCAGTTCCATGTTGCATTTCAGTCTGTCTGGTTTCATGTTTGGATCATATATCCTGAATCTCTCAAAAGATTTTCATGAAACTTTGGTCAAACTTTTGCCTCATAAATCTGCATTGTGGAGAAGGCTTGTTCAGATTGTCAAATGAAGGTCAGGGTCACAATTAAAGGTGAAGAATTTGAGCCTTCAGTTTGATGTCTAGTTTACATCGCCTAAACTACTTGAAGGACTGATACACGGTGATGATCTGACATTAAGTGCATAGGTTCCATAACTTTTCTTGCTTTTGTACAAAGTTAAATGTATGCCCCTTTTCCAAGTTTTAAGTTTTCATTTGTTAAAGTATTTTAACATGTTTAATGACAAGCTTGTGTATTGTCCAACATTACTGTTCTCCAACAGCTTTTGTTATTATTTACCAGTATGCCATTAAACTGTATCATTCTCTTAATCAGACTGTCATTGTATATTTCAGGTTTGTATGTTGATACACAATGCCTGGTGTATCTAAAGATATGAATGGTTACAGAGACTTCGAACAAGGACATCTTCGCACAAGTTCATATGCAAAGTAAGTTGCAGTTTGAATTCTCTTTTAAATAGCTTTTGAATTTAAGTGGAAAGTATTATATCATTGACCAAAGTGATTCTGTGTTTTTTTGACAAAATAATATGATGTTGCATAAATCTATAGTCACCTCTTTAATGTCTTGTTTCCTTTGGATAAGTCTCCTGGTATGGATAAGAAATAAAGGTAGAGAATGTTGATTAGCAGATTGTGTGCCATGCAATGTCTGCAGTACTGTAACACAGGACTGCACCAAAGCCCAAGTAAAAAGTAAGCAGAGTTCAGGAACCAGTGTCAGGATGCAAGGAACCAGTCTCAGGATGCAAACATTTGATTGGTTGTTTCTGAACACTATTATGGAAATGTCCACTTACACGCTTGTATTTTAGGTTTAGTCTCAGATTCTGTCTTATTACTAAAGACCAAGTTGTGGTTATTATGGAAGATGATTCAAGAAACGTTTAAAGCTTAGGTATATAACGAACTAGCACAAATTTAGCTAAGATAAATTAGCATAAACTTACCGAATAAACTTAGCTATGTTAAACTTTACTTAAAGTAACTTGCATGCATTTGGCTGAAATGAACTAGCATAAGCTTAGCTAAAACGAACTAGAATAAACTGTAAAACAGAAGCAGTAGTTATAGGGTGTATTTTAGCCCTTTCCCTTCTAAATTTCTATAATGAAATTTTTTGTCCATCTTTCATTTTAGACTGTACCATTAACTGTTAAAAGGGGTGCATACCAAAAAGTTACTGACTGAATGGCAAACAGTGCAGATCATGATCAGACTGCATGGATGTGCAGGCTGATCATGATCTGCACTGGTCGCAAAGGCAGAATCAATCATGTTTATCAGTGTACATTTAACAAGTAATTAAACTTTTGTTTGGCAAAGTTTGTTGTGTCATCGTCTATTATATAGACCTTTTGGACATAAAAGTAAAATTGCCACTTAAAGTTTATGCATAAAAGTAGACCTGTGTGCTGGTTTATAAACAAATTCTTTTATACATTTACTATAGATTAAGGTATTAAAACTTGTGCACAACATTCCACTAAATATGTCATCTCGTTATCATATTGTTACCGAGATATGACAAAATGTAAATACCCGATATGAAAAATTTACAAAAACTGATAACGATCAAATTTCGAAATGTTAAGTGACGCATGATGCCGAACTAATGGTTAAAAATTGTTGGAAAAGCAGGCAATTATAAATATTATAAATGAAATTTCTTTTAGTTGAATTTGAACAATCAGAATCCATATTATTGTTAAACAAGAATGTACACTTGAAGCACCCGGAAGAAAATTGTTGATAAAGATATTTGAACATTATATTGAACTAGTTTGACCATATGGATAGGGCAAGTTTTGTTCACATATGCAATCAAAACTTGCCCTATCCATATGGTCAAGTCCTCTGAAGAAGTTTATAACTGCTGAACGAAACCGGTCAGGGAAGATGTCGGATCAACAACAGAGCACGTCCTCCACGGCTCACTCGCAGCCATATCAAACTAGAAGTAACCCTCTTTGGGCCCTGGGGACCTGCTCCGCAGCAACTACAACTACGAATCCCACACTATCCGGGAGTAACTCCAGCATAGGCAATAGTTTAAGCAACCTCACACTTGCATCCAACTCCGCTAGCACAATTGTTACCACGGACACTAACAATAAGCGTCGCAGAACAGAGAGTGACAGTGAAGCAACTCTAAAGATGAGAAAAGCCCTTGACATCTCCAATATACGGATTCTTTTATACAAGGAAGCAAGAAAGATCCTCAATAAATACGTAAAAGTCGCAGGGCATTGAAGACTACCTACTAACCTGCAACCAAAACAGTATCATACCAAGAGGTCTGCGTATTTAATTCTACCCTAGAGTCAAGAATGAAGACCTACTACGACAGTGGAACCATATATTAAAAGACACGTCCCAAAAACTGGTGGACTTACTCCATACCTACCACCACCAAAAAACAGGGACACTGGAAAAGGCTTACTTTGAAGCCAAAGCAACACTGTTGTAACAATGCACAGAACAAGAAAAAGACACAGCGACAAAAGCACTCGTACAAATCCAAGAGAGGCTGTCCAGCATATACTGTCACAAGCAAAAAACAACAACTGAAACTGGCCAACCTCTCAGACAGAGAAATCAACTAACAGGAAACAATCTCAAAATAGGTACAATAGACCACAAGAGGTTACTGAGGCCAAGAAGAGGCCAACCCAACAACAGAACAAAGTTGAACAACCACCGGGGTTGCGGACGCAGAAGACCTCAACCCAGAGGTCACGGCAATAAATGCCAAAGAGACCACTCCAATCGCAGAAATATGAACAATTCAGTCAATCCTAATCAGGACTTTCTTAGTGCTATGCAATTTTTTGCAAGTTTCACTAATGGCAATAATAATTCAGAAACTTACACATCTGAGTTTGTAGTAAATCTCTCAAGTTTCCCACTATCTAAAGCCCACATCACACTTTTAGAAAAAGGTCTAAACTTTTGCCCCGACACGAGTAAAATAGATATGGGTGCGCTCAATCAAAACATAGAGAAACTTTCTAGACTACAGCATATCAAGCACTTCTTCAGAAATTCTGAACAAACTGTGCATGTCCCAGAGTTTGAAGAACAACTCATTTTACGCTTTAAACATAAAAGCACTTGGACACCACCTCCAGGTAATGACAGTATCGAAACCTTCATAAAACTACTTAAAAATAGTTTGTTATACCACATTCAGAAACGCAGAAAAATATGCAACCTGTCAACTGAAGAACTAAAGACAATGAAAGATCTTGAAAGTAATCATTACATCATAATTAAACGAGCCGACAAGGGCTCAGCCATGGTCATCCAAGACCGCAAACATTACTAAGAGGAAGCCATGAGCCAACTGAACAATGAACAATTCTATGTCAGACTAAACAGGGATCTTACAGAGAGACACCATAATCAAGTAATTGATCTCCTATCACAAATACGTGACAAGAAAGAAATTAGCGATAAACTGTTCAATAGCCTGGTCCAAAGAACATGTAAAACTGCTAGGTTCTACCACCTCCCGAAAATTCACAAGTCCTTAATACCAGGACAAATACCAGGAAGACCCATCATAAGTGGAAATAACTGCCCCACAGAAAAAATCAGTAGCTTAGTTGATGAACATATCAAGCCATTTGTTAAACTTATTCCTTCATACATCAGAGACACCACATACTTCATATACAAGATAGAAAATATCTCTGATTTACCCAATCATTTTTACATGGTCACAATGGATGTCAAGTCACTATATACAAACATCCCAAATCATGAGGGTTGAACGGCTGTAGCAAGAACCTTGTTAAAACATAAATCCGCTTACAGCCTATCCAACCAAAGTATAATAGCTTTATTGAAACTAGTACTACACTGCAACAACTTCACGTTCAATGACGAACATTTCCTCCAAGTCGGGGAAACAGCGATGGGCACAAAAGTTGCACCATCACTTGCAAATCTTTTCATGGGTGAATTAGGAACAAAAATGCTGTGTGCAGCACCATACAAACCACATACCTTCCTTAGATTTATAGGCGATATCTATATGATACTGAAAGGAACAGAAGTCGAACTACATCGATTCTTCGAGCACTGCAACAAGTTTCACAAAACAATCAAATTCACAATGGAATTTTCGGATAAAAGTATTACTTTCCTAGATACCATAACAAAACGCAGCACAGACGGCAAGATTATATTTGACCTCTACTGTAAACCAACTGACAAACACTGTTATTTAGAATACAGCTCAAATCACCCAGTCTGCATTAAAAATTCCAGCCCCTACAGCGAAATGCTGTATCAAAAGAATATGCACGCTTAACGCAGATTTTCAGAAACACACCAAAAACATTATAGCTTTCTTTGCAAAACGGGGATACCCACAACAGCTACTAAATGACTGCTTGAACAAAGTACTCCCCAAGAGCAGAAAAGACCTACTACAACCTAAAAACACCAGACAAAGAGTACAGAAAATCCCCGTAGTGCTAGATTTTGACAAAGACAATAGCTTTATAAAACAAACGATTCTACACTCCTGGCCAATCCTGAGCCAGACACTCCCTAACATCTTCAGTGACAAACCTGTATTTGCACACCGCATAGGCCGCCGAATCAACCACAATCTAGTATGTGCAACATTCACAAACAGATTGCCATCCACCACAAGACGTACGCATTTAAACTTTGTAGAAGACTGTCCAACCCTTAACTGCCGATTTTGCACAGATATGTTAAAATCAAAAAGATATAAGAGTACATTTACTAAACTAACATACATGTGCAAACTCCGAGGACATTGTATTACAAAAAACGTTGTATACCTACTCGCATGCACACACTGCAACAAACAATATGTCGGTGAACTAAACGCGAATTCTAAATTAGAATTAAAGAGCATCTAAGAGACATTCGTCTGAACAAAGACACACCAGTCACCAAACATTTTAACACGGTAAACCACAACGTTGAACATGTACAATATCAAATCATTGAAATCGTATGTTCAGATCCGAACACAGAACAAAGCACAAACATAAGACGCAATAGAGAATTTTTATTGGATCCACCAGCTGCACACTCTTCACCCTGCAGTAGGGATCAATATTTCCGGATAGAATGGGAATACTCAGTCATTTCACTTATACTTAGTTTTAAAACTAGTTTCATGATTAATTTTACTAGAAGGCAAAGCCAGCTTGTTCTAATGTTAATTTTTCAGCCAGGTCTTTTTATATAATTTAAGAAAGTGAGAGAATTTTAAATTGGCTTGAAAATGCAAAAGTTACAAACATTTAAATATTTTATCAAAATGGCAACATGTAACCAAACAGCAGATATCATTTATTATACCTCCATTTGAAAAATGGATGTATCATGATGGCGTGTGTCTGTCCATCTGTTCATCCATCATATTCATGTCCGGAGCATAATTCAAGGTATTGACTTTAAACTTGGCATATTGGTAGACTGTGATGACAAGATGTGTACAGCACATGAGCCAAGTCAAATTTTACCCTCATATGTGTCTGAAGCGTAACTTCATAACTTTTCAAGATATTGACTTTGAACTTGGCATACAGGTAGGTGGTGATGTGGCATTGTGCAGAGCACATGAACCATGTTGGTTGGTCAAAGGTAAAGGTATTGACTTCAAGCTTACCATATACTGATATAGGTAGATAGCCATGAGATGGCATAGCTTATGAACCTGGTCTGTAGGTCAAAGGTCAAGTTCACAAATCAAGTTCAAATCAGTCCTTTGTATTTTCTGTCCAGAGCACAACTTTAAAACTATTCAAGATAAAACTTTAAAAATATTCAAGAGAATGAATTTAATATTGAACTTTGAATCCAGGTGGGTGGTGATGAGGTGATTTGAGGAGTGCAGCAACCCTCATTACTTCACCTCTCCACAACCGTGACACACATGCACAAAATTATTGCGCCTTAGTACTTCCACCTCTGATCTAGTACGTTGACATAAATTGTCCCGCTTTATGGAGCTCTTGTTATTAATAAATATGTATTTGAACTGTTTTTCCTTATTTCTGTAGATAATATCTGTACTTTTACCAACTAAATTGAAAAAAATCCATGTTTTACTTCATAAACTCATGAAACAATAGAAACTAATCTGTTTCAGAAGTTATTTGCTAGGTAAATAATTCAGCAGTTTGTAAATGATTATATAAATACACTGAAATGTCTTCCTGTAAAGTTTGCCATTTGCTTAAATTTCAACCTACATCTTTTTATCTGCCTGAAGGGACGTATTATGTTATGAGGCCGGGGTCCATCTGTCCGTCTGTCTGTCTTTCAGCAATTTCGTGTCAGCTCTGTAACTCTTAAACCCCAAGAAGGATTTTGAAGAAACTTGATACAAATGTTCACCACATCGGAACGGCATGCAGAGCGCATGTTTTGGATGGCTCGCTTCTTGGTCAAGGTCACACTTATGGGTCAAAGTCATACCTTTGAGTGTATATTGCTCCGCATTGCGGTGCTCTTGTTCTATATTGTTCCTACTTTGAAAAATTCTTTCAGTTTTATGAACAGTTGCACGAATGCCTATCATGGTTCAAGGCATTCCTTCCTGTTCAAAGATTCTGCAGTAATATCAAACTAATAAATAGGAATTACTTCATATTTCACACAATGCTAAACTGCAATTTTGCCACGGATGAGGACAGGTACAGTGTTTCATGAAAACCAGAAAAAAATAGACACACTTCTTCTTTACAAAAGTTTTGTTGAGGATTTAGTCAACTTTATAGCTTTAATTGTGGATGGAAACCTTAGATGTACCAGTGGACATTATCTCATACACAATTTGGGCACCTGGGTAGAACCACACCCTCTATAGGAATGTTTTAACCATAATGCATTAATTATTGTAAAGATGGTAGGCGTTCATTTTATATTTCAGTGGTTATGATCCATACAGACGTGAAAGAGATGGCATGAGGTAAGTTGTCTCCCTTCATATATTTTTTTTGAAGTCATATGAAACAAGAAGATACTGGTAAGGTGACTACCGGTAGATGGCTTGTATTCGTTATTTTTAAGATTTTCTTCAGCTAAGTAGTTTTAAGATAAATCATCGTTATGATAAAGGGTTTGTTTCAAACCTGGTCTTGTGTGTATATCAATGAAATTATTGGTGGACTATTCCAGATTGAGCCCTTGCATGTCAGTCTCTTGAAATATACTAGTGTATACAGTATAGACAGGAGATATGTATACAGTATAGACAGGAGATATATACAGTATAGACAGGAGATATACAGTATAGACAGGAGATACAGCATAGATCGAAAGCATGATCAAAAACTTGTATCATCTGTTAGACCTAGAAATATTTAGAGGGTGTCTTGTAACTGATCAAATGTGAAAAAATGAAATTAAGCTGAGAAATAAAACTTATGAAAATAATTGAAGTGTATCATCCGATAAGCAAGCTGTAGTTAGGGTATTAGATTCATTCAAAACGAAACTGTAGCATAGACTGAAATCATGAACCGGTTAAATATACAATAATAATGTAACATCGCCCTCGGCAACGTTGTTATGATAAATGATTTGACATATACAATAACAATGATAGGTCGGTGAATGTCCTTAAAAGTCCAGTCAGAATCGGCGCAATAAAAATATTTTGCATATTTTGAATATTCTCAAATGTTTCGACTATGAAATGATTATGTTAAATTTAGTTTTTACAGTTATCTTTGAGGACTTTAAAACAGGTGTCTTGATACAATGAATAATTACAGTGTACATTGTGTATGTTTTATGAAGTATTATTAGTTACATGGAAAAGGAGGACTTTATATATATATTTATCATAACGATGAATGAAAAATGATTGTCACTCACTGAAAAGAACTTGTTCAGTTTTTGGCATTTAAAAAGAGTTATTCTGTATTAGTTTGGTAATGGTAACTGATCTAATAAGAAGTAATGAAAATTGTTATAGTTGTGTACAACAGTCTTTAAAATGGATTCAAAAGAAGAAACTATATATTGAAACAATTTTTAGCTAGTCTGAATTTTTGAAAAAAAACTACAAGGTATTGTTGTCACTAATGATCGTCGGCATTGGTTAAATTTTTCGATTAGGTCTACCTTTTCTCAAAAACTATAAGAGCTACAGCTTTGAACTTTGCACACTTGTTTATCATCATTAGGGGACTATGTAGGCCAAGAACCATTACTATGATATGCATTTTGTCAGAATTATGGCCCTTTTTGTACTTTGAATTTGAATTTCTTGGTTAAATTTTTAGTTTAGGTCACCTTTTCTCGAAAACTATAAGAGCTGCAGCTTGTGTAGCATGTGGTGGGAGACATATTAATTTACTCCTGTCTGTGTGTCCGTTCGTCTGTCTGTCACAAATCTTGTCCGCGCTCTAAGTCAAACAGTTCTCATCCGATCTTCGCCAAACGTGAACAAAATGTGTTTGTCGAATAAGTCCTCGGCCAAGTTTGATAACTAGCCAAATCAGCCCAGGCACTTCGGAATTATGGCCCTTGAATTACTGATCTGAACCACTCATCCAAACCACTTTGAGTCACTAAACCAAAACATACTGAACAGAGTGACCCTTTGAATTACTGAACCAAAACTTACTCCTGAAGTGTACTTTTTAGCTCATCTGATTTTTTGAAAAAAAATGATGAGTTATTGTCATCACTTGAGCGGTTGTCGGCGTCGGCGTTGCCTGGTTAAGTTTTATGTTTAGGTCAGCTTTTCTCCTAAACTATCAAAGCTATTGCTTTGAAACTTGGAATACTTGTTCACCATCATAAGCTGACCCTGTATAGGAAGAAACATAACTCCATCTTGCTTTTTGCAAGATTTATGGCCCCTTTTGTACTTAGAAAATATCAAATTTCTTGGTTAAGTTTTATGTTTAGGTCAACTTTTCTCCTAAACTATCAAAGCTATTGCTTTGAAACTTGGAATACTTGTTCACCATCATAAGCAGACCCTGTACATCAAGAAACATAACTCCATCTTGCTTTTTGCAAGAATTATTGCCCCTTTTGGACTTAGAAAATCAGTTTTCTTGGTTAAGTTTTATGTTTAGGTCAACTTTTATCCTAAACTATCAAAGCTATTGCTTTAAAACTTGCAACACTTGTTCACCATCATAAGCTGACCCTGTACAGCAAGAAACATAACTCCATCCTGCTTTTTGCAAGATTTATGGCCCCTTTTGGACTTAGAAAATATCAGATTTCTTGGTTAAGTTTTATGTTTAGGTCAACTTTTTCTCTTAAACTATCAAAGCTATTGCTTTGAAACTTGCAACACTTGTTCACCATCATAAGCTAACCCTGTACAGCAAGCAACATAACTCCATCCTGCTTTTTGCAATAATTATTGCCCCTTTTGGACTTAGAAAATCATTTTCTTGGTTGAGTATTATGTTTAAGTCAACTTTTCTCTTAAACTATCAAAGCTATTGCTTTAAAACTTGCAAGAGTTTTTCACCATCATAAGTGGACACTGTACATCAAGAAACATAACTCTATCCTGCTTTTTGCAAGAATGATGGCCCTTTTTAGACTTAGAAAATCATGGGTAGGACAATATTTCTATTATACAAAAAAAATCAGATGAGCGTCAGCACCCGCAAGGCGGTGCTCTTGTTTTACTATTCAGATGATTAGGCAGTTGTGGGAGACATGCGCTTTTCTCAAAAGCAGCTCTAGTTTTCTATTGCATTCATGATTTGTCTTTTTCATTTTTCTGTTGGCAAACAATTTTCGAATAGTCAAGTGTGCTGTCCTCTTGCTATTTTTCATGCCTTTGAAACACAGCTACTAGTAATTTAAAGAGTAAAATTACAGGAAGATTAAAGATGGATGATCTGTCATATAGAAAATCTTGTGTGGAAGTTGTTATACCAGTGTTTGAGTATTGTACACTTTAAAACTTCATGTTTAAATCTTTGCAACTGTTTGCAGTAATTATCCGCCACCAGGACGAAGTTATGCTGGAGACTTTCCAACAAGTCGATCTGGCTATTATGCACGTTCGGCACGTTCTGAAATTCTCCCCTCAGCCAGGTCTTACGGGTGAGATACTTAAAACTGTGTGATTTTGTAGTCTGTTTTTTATTCTGGCTAGGGTTCACCTGTTATTAACTAGGTGTAAAAGTGTAACTTCTACAGCTCAGATTCTTTTAATCAGTTTTGTTCAAAAGAGAAACAGGTTTTAATGCAACCAAAATTCAAATTTTATTAAAGCATTGTTTTGGTTAAGTCTTTGGGGAGGGACATAAAATGTTTCAAAACAATAGTTATCATAATATTACACAAATTTGTTTTTACTTTTTACATTCAGTAGTATGTTGTTACTTGGTAACCAGACAGTATTTAATTTTTAATCCCCCGCCACAAGTGGTGGGGGGTTATAGGAATGGTCTCCATCCGTCCTTCCGTCTTCCGTCCTTCAGTAACATTTTGTGTCTGCTCTGTATCTCCTAAACCCCTTGAAGGATTTTCTTGAAACTTGGGTCAAATGATCACCTCATCAAGACAATGTGCAGAACTCATGAGTCAGCCATGTCGGCTCAAGGTCACAAGTCAAGGTCAAAGGTTTGAGCCTCCCATTTTGTGTCCGCTCTGTATCTCCTAAACCCCTTGAAGGATAATCATGAAACTTGGATCAAATGATCACCTCATCAAGACCATGTGCAGCACCCATGAGTCAGCCATGTCGACTCAAGGTCAAGGTCACAACTCAAGGTCAAATGCTTGAGCTTTCCATTTCCTGTCCGCTGTGTATCTCCTAAACCCCTTGAAGGATAATCATGAAACTTGGGTCAAATAATCACCTCATCAAGACAAATTTCAAAACTGAGTCAGCCACGTGGGCTCAAGTTCAAGGTCACAACTCAAGGTAAAAAGTTTGAGCCTTCCATTTCCTGTCCGCTGTGTATCTCCTAAACCCCTTGAAGGATAATCATGAAATTTGGGTGAAATGATCACCTCATCAAGATGATGTGCAGAATCTATGAGTCAGCCATGTCAGCTCAAGGTTAAGGTCATAGCTCAAGGTCAAAGGTTTGAGCCTTCCGTTTCGTGTTCGCTCTGTATCGCCTAAACCCCTTGAAGGATAATCATGAAACTTAATTCAAATGATCACCTCATCAAGATGTTGTGCAGAACCCATGAGTCAGCCATGTCGGCTCAAAGTCAAGGTCACAACTCAAGGTCAAAGGTTTGAGCCTTCTGTTTTGTGTCCGCTCTGTATCTCCTAAACCCCTTGAAGGATAATCATGAAACTTGGGTCAAATGATCACCTCATCAAGATGATGTGCAGAATCTATGAGTCAGCCATGTCGGCTCAAGGTCAAGGTCACAGTTCAAGGTCAAAGGTTTGAGCCTTCCATTTCGTGCCCGCTCTGTATCTCCTAAACCCCTTGAAGGATAATCATGAAACTTGGATCAAATGATCACCTCATCAAGATGATATGCAGAACCTATGAGTCAGCCATGATGGCTCAAGGTCAAGATCACAACTCAAGGTCAAAGGTTTGAGCCACAACAGCGGCGGGGGATATAGCTGTCTTTCAGACTGCCTTGTCAAGATTTGAATATATCTGTTTTTTATTAAAACATTTTACTGGTTGCATTAGAATTAGTACATGTACAATGTATATAGAAATGTGTGACAACTGGTTGAAGGGTTGTATCTATATGTTTGCTAATACTCTTAGATAATGGCTTTGACAATGATTCAGTATGGAGTGATTTTTTTGCACATTTTTGTCACCAGAAGATTGTAAGTCTATATTATTTTATGGGTCACTCTTTCCAGGTTTGCAAATGCACAGTCACAATTTTCTGATTTTAACCTGTTATAACACTTTCTTCTACTTGCCTTTTTAGCTCACCTGTCACATAGTGACAGGGTGAGCTTTTGTGATCCCCTTTCGTCTGTCCACAAGTTCTTGTGAACACATTAGAGACTACATTTTGCAATCAATTTTAACAAAACTTGCACACAACTTGTATGGCATAATATCTCGGTTCCTTTCAAAAACTTGCCAGATCACATCATGAGTTCTAGTGTTATGGCCCCTTAAAGGGCCAAAAATTGCTGTTTTGGCTTTTGCAGCCATATAGAGACTTCATTTATGGTTTGATTTGATACAAAATATCTTTAACAACAATAGATCTTGGATTCCATGATGAATCTGGCAGATCCAATCATAGGTTCCAGAGTTACAGCCCCTGATTGACCCCAGAAAGAACCAGAATTTGTGAATACGATAGAAGTGACATTTTACATTGGATTTTAACTACACTTACAACTTGTCACAATAATATCTCGGTTCTTTTTGAAAACCTGCTGGATTCCATCATGGGTTCTAGAGTTACTGCCCCTAAAAGGGGAAAAAATTTCTATATTGGCCCTTTCAGCCATATAGAGGTTTCATTTGCTTTGATTTGAAATCAAAGAATAAGCTTGTTTACACTCTATAGGGCAAAGTTTTGATTCTATCTTCATAAAACTTAGGTCAGGATGTTTGTTGTCATAAAGTCTTGGATGATTTCAAATCTGGGTCATGTGGGGTCAGACACTTAATCAATAGGTCAGATCAAAGGAAAAGCTTGTATAGACTCTAGAGGCCACTTTTTTGCTCCAATCTTCCCAAAACTTTGTCGGAATGTTTGTTTTCATGAAATCTTGGATAAGTTCGAATCTGGTTCATGTGGGGTTAAAAATAAGGACACTTGGTCCAATCTTGATGAAAATTGGTCAGAATATTTGTCTCCATGAAATCACTAGGTAAAACATGTTTACATTGTTATGGTGTGTTACTCAGGTAAGCGACCTAGGGCCATCTTGGCCCTCTTGTTTACCTATTTTCATTTTTTAGCTCGACTATTCGAAGAATAAGTAGAGCTATCCTACTCACCACGGCGTCGGCGTCACACCTTGGTTAAGTTTTTTGTACCAGTCCACATTTTGACAAAGTCTTTTGAGATAAAGCTTTGAAACTTTCAACACTTGTTTACCATCATCATGGCCAGTTATAAGCAAGAGCACATAACTCCATCAAGGATTTTGGCTGAATTATGGCCCCTTTTGACTTAGAAATCATGGTTAAGTTTTTCGTACCAGTTCATATTTTGACAAAGTCTTTTAAGATAAAGCTTTGAAACTTTCAACACTTGTTAACCATCATCATAGCCAGTTATAGGCAAGAGCACATAACTCCATCAAGGATTTGGCTGAATTATGGCCCCTTTTGATTTAGAAATCATGGTTAAGTTTTTTGTACCAGTTCATATTTTGACAAAGTCTTTTAAGATAAAGCTTTGACACTTTCAACACTTGTTTACCATCACCATGGCCAGTTACAGGCAAGAGTACATAACTCCATCAGGGATTTTTGGCTGAATTATGGCCCCTTTCGACTTAGAAATCTTGGTTAATATTTCGTACCAGTTCATATTTTGACCAAGTCTTTTGAGATAAAGCTTTGAAACTTGCAACACCTGTTTACCATCACCATGTCCAGTTATAGGCAAGAGTACATAACTCCATCAAGGATTTTGGCTGAATTGTGGCCCCTTTTGACTCAGAAATCTTGGTTTAGTTTTTCGTACCAGTTTATATTTTTTGTAAAGTGTTTGACATATGGCTTTGAAACTTTTATCACTTGTTTAGTATAATAGTCTCTATCTGTAGGAAAGAGAAAATAACTCTGTCATCTATTTTGGCTGAATTATGGCCCTTTTTGGACTTTGAAATTGGTTCTGTTTTCATACAAGTCCATGTTTTGTCAAAACTATTTGACATATGGCTTTTAAGCTTTGAACACTTGTTTATCATTATGATTTCCATCTGTAGGCAAGAGTACATAACTATTTTGACTGAATTATGGCCCTTTTTGGACTTTGAAATTGCCTCATATATTGCCATTTAGTGCAAGACTTATCAAAATCATAGTAATACAGGAACATTGTTTGTCTAATCTATTTATTTCTTTTGTCTGAATATCCGTGGAAATATTTTGACCCCATTCTTCAATCAATTCTTCGAATAGTCGAGCGCGCTGTCATCAGACAGCTCTTGTTTAAAAAGTGGTTTTATATGGTACTTAATTTTGATACCACAAATAAGTTCTGCTTGCCTGGATACCTCATATATTAAACAGATAAAATGTGTTTTGTTGGGACCTCAGATCAATTTTCTCTTGCTGCTGTGGGGCATGTGATGGTGATTCAGCTAATAATTCATTGGAGGTAGGCAGTGTCCTTCGAACACCGCTCAGAGGAGAAGTCTTCCTCCACCCCAAAAGACATAAAACCCAAGAGTAGAACATAATTGTATAACCAGTCTTGTTCATTTGGAGAGAAGTGTATTGTAAATATATATTTTGTAATTGCATCCAATATTTAAAATTCTAGGCTGTAAATAAGTCTCGCTCTGGTGGGTTGGAAAGTGAATGTTGTTTGAATCAAAATTATCTCAGCTATTTGGATTATGTGCATGGAGAAGTTCTACAGCAGAAAGATCATCATCCTACATTCTTTTCATCCAAACCATCGTCATAGTTTTCATTGTTACCTTTTGTGGTTCTGTAAAAAATAGAAGTGTTTTTCTTTGGTAAATTAGTGTTAAATCTATAGTTGAAATGATGTCATGAAAAGGTGGATTATGATTGATTGTGGGATTTGTTACACCCTTCCTACTGAAAGAAAAACGTGAGCTGGTTTACGTATACATGATACAGGATACAAAAATATATATTCATAAGTGACAATGCCTATGAAAATAGATTACAACATTCAAAAAGGGAGAAATCAGGAGATTATACTAAAGGCAGATATCACAGGGTATGATTTATATTTACTATATTTTAGCTTGTCTGTGAACAATACTTGGAACTGAAGTCTATTTCTTGGAATAATCAGTACTGGTTTAGTATGAGGTTTGGACCCCAGGAAGGCCCAAACATGCAAACCCCCCAGTGTCAGGCCAATACCTGTAAACTCACTGCATTTCTAGTTAAATTCTATCCCATTGATTAATGAATGAGTACTTTAATGTAAATTTAGTTTAGAAAGGGTGTGGTCATTGCTTCATAATCATTACAAGGTACCCAAGACACAGAAACAACAACAACTTGTTCTAGCAAGTAGTATCAATTTTGTAACTCAGGACCACACTTATTAAAGGTGGTCAATCACATTTAAACAACATTTAATGACATTTTTACCTTTTTGTATATTCTGGTAGAGAATTATTTAAGGATCAAAAAGACCGATTACATAGAGTTAGATTCCTATTTGAAATGTATATTTTATTATTTTATAAAATTTTGTAATTACTCCCCTTTAATATGAAAGTATATAAAAAGCTGGGTATTTCTTTTTATTTCGATACAATGTCTAGTTTTACATTTGCATTTGATAGACATATCAACTATTGAACAATCTGAACCAAAATGCATAAAAGCTGTGTGTAGCTTCTGAATTCATTTATTTCCAATCTATCTTGGTTGCGCAACCAAGATAGGCAAAGGGAGGTAATAATAATTTTTCATACTTGCGTTTCTAATGAATTCCATCTAAATACATAATTTTTAATGCAAATATTTTACAAATATATTACAATATGTCTAATATTTATACATTTCCTTAGGCAAAGTATGTTTATCAAATTTATACTTATGATAAAATAACTCTATCTTGATTGGGCAACCAGGATAGGAAAATGAAATTTTAAAAATACCTCCAGTGAAAATCTAATTTGTATTAAGTGTTAAGTGAACATAAATGAGTGTAAATGATCAGATGCTAAAGTTTCGAACAAATCCGTTACATGGCCAAAATCTGATTATCCACCTTTAAAGGAGGAGGAGTACCGTATTTTGGTGTGTATAGGTCGCGGTAATGTATAGTCCGCATCTAATTTTTGCTCTGGAAATGGTCGGAAAATTTAACTTCCAGCGTATTAGTCGCAGTTAAATTTCGGATTTTTTCCCCAGCAATATTTAATATTTACCGGCAAAAAAGTTATGGTGGCGGCCATATTGATGCCGCGGACTGAATTATTATCAGAACCTGATTGGTGGAAATCGGACAGTGTTATTTTCGTTCCCAAATGTTTCGTACCAACAGTAGTATTGGTAACAGACTACATCAAAGATTTATTTAAAAATCAAAAGTAAAAAATTATCTTTCAAATTTTTTAATACGCTAAGAATTAGTATAAACAATGTTTGGAATGGAGGACGGATCTGTCCGGATTTTATCCAACCTGGAGTACATGCATGTCAATGGCGTCCAGTAAAACGAAAGTAGAAACAAACGTAATTCAGACTGCAAAAACATCTTTGAATTAAAGTCATTCACAATTTTAATAGTCTGTATGGGTTATTTACGATATATTTTATTGAAAGTAACCGCTATTGGCTGAAAAGCCACCGATATTGATATTTTTTATCCATTTTGTTCGTTCGTAACAGATGCACGTAATTTTGCGAGAGGTACGGTCAGAAAATTGGCCCATAAAAAAAACTGCTGGCAATGTTCTGTCGTATAGGTCGCAGGAACTTTTTCAGGCAGCAAAATGGGTAGAAAAAGTGCGACCTATACACACCAAAATACGGTATATTGTTTTGCAGATGTCGGTCAGTCGGTATGTAGACCAATTCGTTTCCGGATGATAACTCAAGAACACTTGGACCTAGGACCATGAAAGTTGATATGGTGGTTGGTCATAACCAGCAGATGACCCCTATTGATTTTGAGATCAGTAGGTGAAAGGTCAAGGCCACAGTGACCCAGAACAGTTAAAACGGTTTCCGGATGATAACTCAAGAACGCTTGGGCCTAGGATCATGAACGTTGATAGGGTGGTTGATCATGACCAGTAGATGACCCTTATTGATTTTGAGATCCGATGTGTAGTTCAAAGGTCAAGGTCACAGTGACACAGAACAGTTAAATGGTTTCCGGATGGTAACTCCAGAACCCTTGGGCCTAGGATCATGAAAATTGATAGGGAGGTTGATCATGATCAGCAGATGACCCCTATTGATTCTGAGATCAGTAGGTCAAAGGTCATGGACACAGTGACCAGGGACAGTTTAATGGTTTCCTGATGATAACTCAAGAACGCTTGGGCCTAGGATCAGGAAAATTGATAGGATGGTTCTTCCTGACCAGCAGATGACCCCTATTGATTTTGAGATCAGTAGGCCAAAGGTCAAGGAAACAGTGACCCAGAACAATAAAACCATTTCCGGAACGCTTGGGCCTAGGATCACAAAATTTAATAGGGAGGCTGATCATGACAGCAGATGACCCCTATTGATTTTGAGGTCAGTAGGTCAAAGGTCAAGGTCACAGTGACCCGGAACAGTTAAAATGTGTCCGGACAGTAACTTGAGAATGCTTGGGCCTAGGATAACAAAACTTAATAGGGAGGTTTATCATGACCAGCAAATGACCTCTATTGATTTTGAGGTCAATAGGTGAAAGGTCAAGGTCACTTTGACTAAGAACAGTAGAACTTTTGTGCACAGTGACCAAATAATTTCTGTTCCTTGTGCAATTACTGAATGCATCAAGGGGGGCATTTCGTGTTCTACGAGCAATATTGAATTATATTGGTGAAATTCACCAATGTCAACATGTAATTTAATAAGGTAGAATACCAGTAGTGTAGTATATGGGTAGTGTTATTATATTAAATGCCACTGCTAGAGTCATGTTTTTCGTCCTAGTTTATAGTATTTTTAAATTAGTATAAATTTGTATGAATCAGATGTTCATGACAATATTTGGGACTTGCCTATTGAATCATTTTTAAAGCTAATATAGTAAAATAGACATTAGTGTCAGTAATATTTGAAATATTGAAAAAAAATATAGGAGTGTTACATAGAACATAATTATGTGTAGAATTAAAGGTTTATTAAAAGAACAAAAATACCTTTTATGTTGTGCAAGAGGGGGTGGGGCTGAGGGTGAGGGGTAGTTAAATAATAATGTTATAAACCTGAATTTCAGTCAGCTAAATATGTAATTCATGTATATGCAAGTCTTTGACAGCATTTTCTGATATAATTCAACATCTTTTTTCCATGTCATTCCTTAGGCAAAGTATTTATGCCCCCGTTCGAAGAAGGAGGGGTATATTGTTTTGCAGATGTCGGTCGATCTGTAGGTAGACCAATCCGTTTCCGGATGATAACTCAAGAAAGCTTGGGCCTAGGATCATGAGTTGAGGAAGGTTGGTCATCACCTGCAGATAACCCCTATTGATTTTGAGATCTGTATGTCAAAGGTCAAGGTCACAGTTACCCTGAACAGTTAAACGGTTTCCGGATGATAACTCAAGAACGCTTTGGCCTAGGATCATGAAAGTTGATAGGGAGGTTGGTCATGACCAGCAGTTGACCCCTGTTGATTTTGAGGTCAGTATGTCAAAGTTCAAGGTCACAGTGACCCGGAACAGTTAAACGGTTTCCAGATGATAACTCAAGAATGCTTGGGCCTAGGATCGTGAAAGTTGATAGAGAGGTTGGTCATGACCAGCAGTTGACCCCTATTGATTTTCAGGTCAGTAGTCAAAGTTCAAGGTCACAGTGACCCGGAACAGTTAAACGGTTTCCAGATGATAACTCAAGAATGCTTGGGCCTAGGATCGTGAAAGTTGATAGAGAGGTTGGTCATGACCAGCAGTTGACCCCTATTGATTTTCAGGTCAGTAGGTCAAAGGTCAAGGTCACAGTGATCATGTTCTTGGCGTTCGAGCGTGATTTTTTTCTAACAGAACAGGCACCAAAACGCCACGAACATGTTCTCATGTCAAGAACATTCCGCCTGAAGACGCATATTGAAAGCAGTGTAAAGAAGGGCAATGCGTTTGCATTTAGTAACTCTAGAACAAAAGGCAGTGTGTGTGTTACAAAAGGCAATTTTGTGCGCTTTGAAACTCCAAAGGGAAAGGCAATGATTGTGCATTGTGTAACTCCCGAACTAGCCTGAATAACCAGTCTAACAATTTTTAACTTTTTTTTTTTTTTAGCTCACCTTAGCATAAAAGTGTTTAAGGTGAGCTTTTGTGAACTCTCTGTGTCCATCATCGTGTGTCGTCAACAATTTCACTGTTAACAATGATTACTTTGGAGATCAAAAATCTGCCACTAAAATAGAATTGTAACAGAAATGACCCATAGTGTCCTATACCTAGTCATTATTATTAATATCTGAAACTCAATTAAACCAACGTCAACTAATTAGAGCCAATTAAAAGGTGTGTAACAAGTACAAAGATATCATGTATGTAATTACTGGACAGAGTGTAAATTATCAACAACTTCCCAGGCTACTTCAGCACAAAAGGCAATATTTGTGCATTTTTAGCTCAACTATACATAGTATTGAGAGCTGTCCTACTCGACCTTCCACATCTGCAACTTGGTTAAAATTTAATAACTTTCTGTTCATCTCTGTAATTACTTGATGGATTTGTTTCAAACTTGAAATAGTTATTCCTCAACAAAACCCACATCATATGACACAAGGGGCATAACAATCACACCAGTATTTCCTAAATTATGCCCCCTTTTTACTTAGAGTTTTGATGCACTTTCACTCTACCTCATTAATTACCAAATGGCTTTTATTCAAACTTAAAATAGTATTTCCAAATCATCACCCACATCATATGACACAAGGTCCACAGCTCTGGCACCAATTTTTCATAAATTATGTCCCCTTTTTACTTAAAATTTTTGGTTATTTTTGATGCATAACTCTAGTTTGTACATTTTGTGACTCAATATTTGTGCATTTTTATCACCTCCTTAGCAAGATTTTTGCAATTTATGGAATAATTTATTTACAGTTGTGACACAGCTTGAAAAAAGTTTATATGAAATACCACAATAAAGGTAGAAACATTCTTAAAATGATCTTCCTGTTCATTGAAGTAAAAACGTATTTCACAGCCTATAACTTATAAGCTATGTCTTGATATATTTATTATGCTAATTTCCTAGAAAGAAAATAGTTTCTTTTGAAAATTTAAGTTATTAGATTATTATGATAGGTTGATATTTCATACTTGTTTGGGTACTGGTAATTTTAGGATTTCATTCTTTATTTTAATTAAAGTTTGAGATGTCAAAGTTTAGAACATTTGTACAAGGGTTTTCATATGCTTTTGTTAAACATGTTCGGAATGTGTGTAAATCTGAGGTTTTAAATGTGTAAATACATGTATTTAGAGCAGCTTGATTAAAATACTTGGACAAGATAAATGTGGTAGCCCTTAAGTTTGTAGGTTCAAACCCCACATTTTGGACCACCCTTTACTTTCATGTAATTTTTAATACCAGTCAAACAGAATGAATGTTAAACAAAACTTTTATTTTTGTCTGCGTGAAAACTCACCCTGAAGAACTATCAAACAAGCAGAAAATTATGAAGTTTATTGAACTCTAAAATAACATGTTATATGTTTAACTCCATTGCATTTTATGATGTCTTTGAAGTTAATGGAGTGCAATATTGAGTATCGGGCTTAAAATGGTTCAAAACCTATCCACCTACACCATTATACTATCAAAAGACTCTGTTCACTCATGTCGGTTCGAGCCTCATTTGGGGCGTTGAATTCTTTATGTGAGGAAGCCATCTATCTAGGTGCCTGCCGGTGATGAAATAATGCACGGAGGGGTACCTGGGGTCTTACCATCAAAGTTGGAAAGTCGCCATATGACCTATAATTGTGTAATGTTAAACCCAACAAACTAAATTCAAAAGACCCTGTGACAGGTAAACAAGTAGAATTTTAAAAATGTGCTGGTAAAGCTATAGGCCAGTTTGTATCACATTTTCAGCATACGCCGTTCTACCGCTAGCAACCAGCTAGGCATTTGTTTAACCTCCCAGTACTGCCTAGGTCTATCTAGCATACACAGCTTGTGCGCTGGTCATGTGAGATATACAAATCAGTAAATCATATATTTTTGCTGTATTAGTTTGGATAAACATTTGAAAATTTGTGGCTAATACCTGTAAAGGTAGAAACATACCACAAGAACAAGTACGCTGACATATTTGGAACAGGTCACATTAGAAAATTATAACAAATTAGAAATTTGTTACTATATATTTGCAGCTCAGGTGGCCTGCATACATCTGAACATTTGTTAGCTCGACTATTCATAGAATAGTGAGCTATTGCACTCGCCCATGCGTCGGCGTCCGCGTCGGCGTCCGCGTCCACGTCCGCGTCCGATTTTGGTTAAGTTTTGTATGTAAGTGGTATCTCAGTAACAATTGTGGGAAGTTGAAACTAATTCACACAGTTTATATCCTTTGAACAAATGTTTACATTGCACGGTTCCATAACTCTATTTGCTTTTTACAAAATTATGTGCCCCTTTTTCGACTTAGAAATTTTGGTTAAGTTTTGTATGTAACTGTTTAAACTCAGTAACACTTGATGAATGGATTGAAATTACAAACTTTATTCCTTGTTGTGAACGATCACATTGCACAGGTCCATAACTCTATTTTGCTTTTTTACAAAATTAATGCCTTTTTCGACTTAGAATTTTTGGCTAAGTTTGTATGTAAGCTGGTATCCAGTACTTACAAATGGAATGGACTGAAACTTCACATACTTGTTCACTATCATGATCTGTCATGCACTAAGCAAGTCCTAACCTACTCTCTTTTTTTCAAATTAAGCCCTTTTCGACTAGCAGTTTTTGGTTAAATTTTGTATGTAATTGATATCCATATCCACTAATTGGTAATGGATTGAAACTTCACACACTTGTCACTGTCATGATCTACATGCACTGTGAGTCACCATAACTCTAACTTGGCATTTTTACAAAATTATGCCCCTTTCACTTAGCAGTTTTTGTTAAGTTTTTGTATGTAAGCTGGTATCTCCAGTATCCACAAAATTGGAAAGTATGTGTAACTCAACACACTTGTTCACTGTCATGATATGACATCAGTACAGAGGTTTCAATAACTTAAATTTGGGCATTTTAAACAAAATAGCCCTTTTTCAACATTTAGTATTATAACAATTGAAAGCTGTTGAATAGTCGAGCGTTGCTGTCCTCCGACAGCTTTGTTTTATTTTTGCTGTTCACATGACCTGTGTAACCCCAGTTGGGTGAAACAAATTTGCCTGTTATATCCTGCTACCATAGTCAACATTTGTCACAACTTCCTGAACCTAGACTAAACAATACCTTAACCTCTGGATCTCGGGGGCGGGGGGAATACACAGTGAACAACAAAATAAATGAAATTACCAAATGAAAAAGAAATTGGGACTTGGGGAAATTTTTAAGTTAAGTCAAAATTTAGTTTGTAATTGATGATTGAACACATGGTAAGAGTAGGTATACATCATAGAAATCCTGTTGAGAAATGTCCATTAAAGGTCTAATATGAAAATGTTTAAATGTAGGAAATACGTTACATCAGATATGATATAGTTTAAAATAGTATTTTTATATTCATCAACAACAACAACAACATTTACCGCCTGTATTGTTGGATTGTATACAAAACCGCTGATACTGAATTATAGTAAACAATTCATGTGTGCAAAAAAAGGTCAAGACATATTAATGGAAGAGCTTTATATGCGAGACATAGGGAAAGATGGAGATCGTGTTATGGTAATGTTTTTGTATCAATATTATTATAGTTTTGTAGGATTTTCTGTTTTGTTTTAATACATTAGTTCACATTAAACTAAGGTTAATGATATTTTTGCTACTGAGGATGGAAGAAATGTTTTAAATTTTGATATTTATTGACAGGTAGGAATTTATACAGAGTTTCTACTACAGGTGTTTAGAAAGATATTTTCATAAATTTAATGGATGAAGATTTAACTTAGGCACTGCAAAGAAAAGTTGTATTATGTTTAATAGTAATATTATCCAATAAATGGTAACTTTTGCAAGGTAATGTGTTTTAAATCCAACGACAATTGGAGGGATTATGGGGCATTAAGATTGACTACTATTAAAAGAGTATTGTACGACTGACCTAGATTTTGTTTCAATAAATATTTCATAAATTAAATTGACCAGTTTGTGCTTTGCAGGCAAAATATCAGATTTGTTATCCCAGGGATTTGCTGTTATCCTTCTGGCTGTTTGTGTGCACGTGTGTCCGTCTGAAATTAAAATTGTTTATAATTCAAGAAGTATTGAAGCTAGGATCACCAGACCTCACATAATGATTAATTAGCTCATGACCTAGCTTTGCTCACTTGTAGTGTTATCCCCATTGACCCAGTAAAAGCAGAGTCTTTCCCCTTGATTTAGTAAAAATAGGGATTTTTGACTGTATAAGGTAACCTATGGATGGATTTTCATGAAACTTTACACAAATGTAAATCACTGTAGGATGGTGATGCATGCACAATTTTGTCAGGATCACTTTATCAACTTCAGAGTAAATGCCCTTTTATTATTTTTCAGTCCATAAATTCCCACATCTAACAAAGTAATCCATTGATGGATCTTCATGAAATTTAATACAGATATAGATTACTATACAGCAGTGGTGCTTGTACATCTTTCATGAGGAGCTCTTCAGTAACTGCAGAGTTATTGCCCTTTAATTATTTTAAAATTCATAAATTTCGACAAAACCATGTAACCCATTGATAGATCTTCATGAAACTTACTACAAATATGGATCACTATAGGGCTTGATTCTGAAAAAATGTAGAAACCAACAAACCATTGCACATCCCCTTTGTACATAACGTGTTAGGTGTGTAGATCTGGAAATTGAATATCTTTTAAAATACAGTCCCAAGCTGTTTTGGTCAATTAATAAATTAATTATGTACTTTCTAGAAGAAGAGCAGTCCATTTGATTAACTAATGGTCAGTAGAGTAGAACACCATTTATTGTGAGTTTGAGCAGTCTTGGAGCTTAGTAGGTAGAGCAGAGGACTACTTATCTAGAGCTGCCAGGTTAGTAGGTAGAGTGAAAGACTAGGTATCAAGAATTTGAGCTAACAGGTTAGTAGGTTTAGCTGCCTGGTTAGTATGTTCAGTAAACAACTATGTATTGAGAGTTTAGATGCCTCAGGTTAGCTTATAAGAAAGGTAGAAGACTATGTATGAAGAGGTTGAGCTGATGGTTAGCATAATTGGTAGAGTGGTAGACTATCTATTGAGCGTTCGAGGCAAGGATTAGCTTAGTAGGTAGAGTAGAAGACTATCTGCTGTGAGTTTGAGTTGAGAAGTTAGTATAATCTTAAGTACAGTAAAAGACTATCTGTTTTGAGTATGAACTGAGGGGTTATTTTAGTAGGTGAGTAGAACATAATTTTGCTGTTTTGAGTTTGAGCTTAAGGGTTAGCTTAATAGGTAGAATAGGAGTATATACATTGAGAGTTTGGGCTGTCTGATTAATATGTAGAATAGAAGACTGAATTGAAAAATTGAGCTGAGCAGTTAGCTTTGTTTGTGGTTAAGAAGACTGGAGTTTGAACTGAAGGGTTAGCTTAATAGGCTAAGATTGAAGCCTATGTTGAGAGAACATAGTATGTCTGCAATAATAGGTCCTCCCCCACTAAATTATGCAGCAAGTTGTCATTTTCTTGCAGTACTTTAATCAATACTGGTACAGAATTAACCACTTTTGTGTTTAAAACCAGGGGGTAACTAATGGCCCTTCTAAAATTTTAAGTCCACTCTACCAACTAAGTTAACTAGACGGACTGCTCTTTTTCTAGACAGTAATTACTGAATTATTAAACAAATGATGAAAAAACTCGATGCAAACATGTTATAAATTGCTTGAAATTTTATCTACAACTAAATAAAGCTTTGAAATTATCATAAATAAAAATGTTTTTGTCCCATTAAGAACATTTCAGTTTGTTTAAATGTTAGATAGCTAAACTTAATTTCACTACAGAAATTGGATAACACTCCCAGTGCACTAAAAGAAAATTCATTTTTACTATTTCATTCTTCATGTTTGTCTTCATAATATTTTGTTGTATCCACACCTCCCTAACTCCACACACACCTGTTGACCCAGCCATCCTCCCCACATACCCAAGGTAATATGAAAATATACCTCTGTTTTGTCTTGCATTGTCAACAAGTAATATGTGACTACACTGTAGCAGGTAGTGGGGGCATCAGTTCCTATGGATACACAGTAGCAGGTAGTGGGGGCACCAGGTCCTGTGGATACACAGTCTCTAGTTCAAACCTGTTTTATATACGCCTTTGAAACAGGACATAATGGGAACACTTGTGGCAGTAAGCTGGCAGTCAACATTGACAGAATTTTCTTCTCTTTGACTTAAGCAGTTCTTATCCAGTATTATCAAACTTTTTCACAATAATTTATGAGCATAATGTCTCAGCCAAGTTCAATAACCTGCTGAAGCCCTCTCTGGAGTTATGGCCCTTGAATTGTTGAAAATTATGAAAATATATTAATATATATTAAAATATATAGTGTCTGTGCTGTAACTTAAGCAGTTCTTATCTTATGTTTAAGTTTTTCACCAAACTTGGTCACAATGTTTATGGGCGTAATATGTTAGGAAAGACTTGGGGCATAATTTCTTATACATGATCAATATAATCACAAGCAATCAGGTAGTCTCATTCACTCTTGAGTTATGGCAAAAAAATTGAGAAAATTGTTTACTAGTCTGCTCAGTAAGTAGAGTATTTTTGAAGTCAAAAGTGAACTCTTGTTTGAGACTGTTTTGACTGCTATTGTAAAACCTGTTATTACATGAAGGTAGAAACATTGAATCAAATGCAATTAAAGGATTATTTGCAAGTCATTGTAGATAAATTCAAAACATATATTGACAGTTGACATTTGTAGCAGTTCTTTGTGATAAATGATCAGTTTTAGGTGTTTGGCATAAGAATATGTAAATTGCAGCTATTTGTGTCCTTCCATCAGACATTGCCTAAGTAAACTTAATGTAAATATATCTGTAGATCTTGTTTTTGTTATAGAATATATATTATGCCTACTTCCTAGTATGTATTCTTGTTTTATGATGGAATCCTTAACATTAACAATATATCAAATGAACAAGATGCTTGCTATGTAAAATACTTTTTACTTTTCCACAGACATGACACACACAGTCATGTTTTGTAGTTTCTCCCATATGGCGGAACATATTGCTTTGTGGTAGTAAAGTTTTAAATATATAACACAATGTCATAATGCAAGAGGGCTGTGTTTTAGTAGAGTTACACATATGTATAAAGGGCAAAAATGTAAGAGAAATTATTTGTAAAAGGTAGAAAATTATACATATTTGTGGCTTTTTCTCTGCTACACAATTCGAGGGTTGAACAGGAAACTGTCCTAACTCATGTTAACTAAAGAAGGAGCTAGAACAGTTTTCTGCTGTTTTAATGTCACCTGGGTGAAAAACTACTAAAATGGTTGCTATAAAACAGGATAACATACCAGGTGAAATAACAGTAACAGTTACAGCATATCTGGTTACTTTGAATTCATATCAAAAGCTGGTATGAAATACTGACAATAAAAGGATGAAATAGATATATAACTGTGTATTTTCTCTTGTTACAGAGATCATGGATACAGAAGACATAATGGAGTAGATGATATAGGTAAGACAATCTTGTACCCTTTAAATATCCAGATTAAGAACATAGAGCATATTTTCTAAAAACAACCGGGTTGGTACGATTGTTGTTGACTCATGGTATAGTGATAGATAGCATAAAATTATTGTTTTAATTTGTAATTTAGCACATTTTTTTTATCAATTTATTGGAATACATTATTTATCAACAGCTTATTTACTGGATAAAGATTTCAACACATTAGTACTGGTAATATTTTCAACTTGTATGTAATACCCGGTTGTAATTTATGCGCTTTAACTGGAAAAAGATTTCTTGTGAATTATTCTGTAAAGTAAGTTTCCCACGCCATTTCTGTACAAAAGTTCAGTTTACAGTGAATGTCTTCATCCATGCAAGAACTGAGGTCTGAGTGAATTGTAATGTATTTTAAATGGGTGAATGTTTGATTAAGCAGTATTTATATACTTACAGAACAGAACAGTTTTGAAATGGGAATGAGGGATGGAAATGAGCCAACCTTTGAGGTGGACCATCTTGCAACATACACAAGTAAATCAGGTAAAATTCCACCATTAAAATCACCTTACAGCAAAATTTTTTATAGTGTCATAACTGACATTTTAAAGTCTCAGTTTTCTACTGCAAAAAGTTGATGACAATGTTACTTATCTGGACAGTTTGTAATTTTCTGTTCTGGTAGAAAACATGTTTTGCAAAATTATGTGACTTGAAGAGCATGCCCAAAATATTCCTTGCAAAGTGGGATATAGTGATATCCAAAGAGACACAATAGATAAAATGACTGCCGTTTAAGCTTCTTTTGAAATAAGTTTGTGGTGCTTTTAACTTTATAGTAAAACATGTAATAAATGTTTTAATGTTGTCATTTTGCTAATTTAATATTAAGTCCACATCACAACTGAATGATTGGATGTAATCTTGACCATTATGTAACTGACCGTGTATTATAAGTTACTTTTATATTTTTAGGTCACCTGTCACAAAGTGACAAGGTGAGCTTTTGTGATCGCGCGGTGTCCGTCGTCCGTGCGTGCGTCCGTAAACTTTTGCTTGTGACCGCTCTAGAGGTCACATTTTTCATGGGATCTTTATGAAAGTTGGTCAGAATGTTCATCTTGATGATATCTAGGTCAAGTTTGAAACTGGGTCACGTGCCGTCAAAAACTAGGTCAGTAGGTCTAAAAATAGAAAAACCTTGTGACCTCTCTAAAGGCCATATTTTTCATGGGATCTGTATGAAAGTTGGTCTGAATGTTCGTCTTGGTGATATCTAGGTCAAGTTCGAAACTGGGTCACGTGTGGTCAAAAACTAGGTCAGTAGGTCTAAAAATCGAAAAACCTTGTGACCTCTCTAGAGGCCATATATTTCATGAGATCTTCATGAAAATTGGTCAGAATGTTCACCTTGATGATATCTAGGTCAAATTTGAAAGTGGGTCACATGCCATCAGAAACTAGGTCAGTAGGTCAAATAATAGAAAAACCTTGTGACCTCTCTAGAGGCTATATTTTTTATGGGATCTGTATGAAAGTTGGTCTGAATGTTCATCTTGATGATATCTAGGTCAAGTTTGAAAGTGGGCCACGTGCCTTCAAAAACTAGGTCAGTAGGTCAAATAATAGAAAAACCTTGTGACCTCTCTAAAGGCCATATTTTTCATGGGATCTGTATGAAAATTGGTCTGAATGTTCATCTTGATGATATCTAGGTCAAGTTCGAAACAGGGTCATGTGCGGTCAAAAACTAGGTCAGTAGGTCTAAAAATAGAAAAACCTTGTGACCTCTCTAGAGGCCATGCTTGTGAATGGATCTCCATAAAAATTGGTCAGAATGTTCACCTTGATGATATCTAGGTCAAATTTGAAACTGGGTCACGTGCCTTAAAAAACTAGGTCAGTAGGTCAAATAATAAAAAAACCTTGTGACCTCTCTAGAGGCCAGACTTTTCATGGGATCTGTATGAAAGTTGGTCTGAATGTTCATCTTGATGATATCTAGGTCAAGTTTGAAACTGGGTCAATTGCGGTCAAAAACTAGGTCAGTAGGTCTAAAATTATTAAAATCTTTTGACTTCTCTAGAGGCCATATTTTTCAATGGATCTTCATGAAAATTGATCTGAATGTTCACCTTGATGATATCTAGGTCAGTTTCGAAACTGGGTCACGTGCGGTCAAAAACTAGGCCAGTAGGTATAAAAATAGAAAAACCTTGTGACCTCCCTAGAGGCCGTATTTTTCATGAGATCTTCATGAAAATTAGTGAGAATGTTCACCTTGATGATATCTAGATAAAGTTCAAAACAGGGTCATGTACCTTCGAAAACTAGGTCAATAGGTCAAATAATAGAAAAACCTTGTGACCTCTCTAGAGACCATATTTTTCAGTGGATCTTCATGAAAATTGGTCAGAATTTTTATCTTGATAATATCTAGGTCAAGTTCAAAACTGGGTCACATGAGCTCAAAAACTAGGTCACTATGTCAAATAATAGAAAAAACGAAGTCATACTCAAAACTGGGTCATGTGGGAAGAGGTGAGCGATTCAGGACCATCATGGTCCTCTTGTTTAGTGATCCTGGTCTTTTGCAAGTATGATAAATCCAGAATTTAAGTAACTGACCTTTAACATTGATGTATTTTACCTTTAGTGGGTGACTACAACAGAGAGAAATTTTTAGTTACTTAGCCTTTTACACAGGAGACATTGACCTTTTTCCAGGTACGACACACCCAGAAGATGGCCTCACAAAACTTAAACAGATGGAAAGTTCCACTGGAATCTGGACAATGCGATGTATGCTCATTGTGGAACGAAGAAATATTATTGTAATCGACAAAGGAAATGGAGTAGGTTATGTTGATGATAATAATACCTAGATAAGTGTGCAGTTTGGTCCCTCATAATAAAACAGATTTCAGTAACATTTCCCAGCAGATGTTATTTCGACATTTCCAAATTTTGTATCCATACCTTATTGTCTCCTAGGGATCAGTGACGTAATTATGCCCCCCTTCGAAGAAGGAGGGGTATATTGTTTTGCAGATTTCGATCGGTCGGTTGGTGGGTCGGTCTGTCCGTATGTAGATGGCTTCCAGATGATAACTCAAGAATGCTTGAGTCTAGGATCATGAAAGTTGATATGGAGGTTGTTCATGACCAGCAGATGAGCCCTATTGATTTTGAAGTCAGTTGGTCAAAGGTCAAGGTCACAGCGTTCCAGAACAGTTAAACAGTTTTCGGATGCTAACTCAAGAATGCTTGAGCCTAGGATTATTAAACTTGATAGAGAGGTTGGCCATGACCAGCAGATGACCCCAATTGATTTTGCGGTCAGTAGGTCAAAGGTCAAGGTCACAGCGACCCGGAACAGTTTTAAGATTTCCGGATAATAGCTCAAGAACTCTTGGGTCTAAGATCATGAAAGTTGATAGGGAGGTTGGTCATGACCAGCAGATGACCCCTATTGATTTTTGGTTCTGTAGGTCTAAGGTCAATGTCAAAGTGACCTGGAACAGTTAAACCGTTTCCGGACGATAACTTGAGAATGCTTGGGCTTAGGATCACGAAACTTAATAGGGAGGTTGATGATGACCAGCAGATTACCCCTATTGATTTTGAGGTCAGTAGGTCAAAGGTCAAGGTCACATTGACCCAGAATAGTAGAACTTTTATGTACAGTGACCAAATAATTTCTGTTCCTTGTGCAATTACTGAATGCATCAAGGGGAGGGAGTTGGGGGGGGGGGGGCATTTCATGTTCTGTGAGCTCTTGTTACATATTTCTGTCAATGACCGTTCACTCCTAGGGATGAGTGACATCTTAACATATTTGTGTCAATATTCTTATCTCCTAGGGATCAATGACAACATATTTCTGTCAATGTTCACTCCTAGGGATTAGTGACTTCTTAACATATTTCTGTCAATACTCACTCATAGGGATGAGTGACTTCTTCACATATTTCTGTCAATATTCACTCCTAGGGATGACATCATAACATATTTCTGTCAATGTCTTGTGTCCTAGAGATCAGTGACAGCATTCTGGTTCAGGCCATACAAGTACCTCCTCCACTCTGGTTCAGACCATACAAGTCCCTGTAAGTCCCTACTTCATTCTTGTTCTGACCATATTAGTCCGTCCTTCATTCTGGTTCAGACCATACAAGTCCTTGCTTCATTTTGGTTCAGACCATACAATTCTCTGCATCATTCTGGTTCAGACCATACAAGTCTTCCTTCTCGTTCTGACCATATATGTCCCTCCTTCATTCTGGTTCAGACCATACAAGTCCCTGCTTCATTCTGGTTCAAACCATACAAGTCCCCGCTTCATTCTGGTTCAGACCATACAAGTCTTCATTCTTGTTCTGACCATATATGTCCCTCCTTCATTCTGGTTCAGACCATACAAGTCCCTGCTTCGTTCTGGTTCAGACCATACAAGTCCCTCCTTCATTCTGGTTCAGACCATATATGTCCCTCCTTCATTCTGGTTCAGACCATACAAGTCCCTGCTTCATTCTGGTTCAGACCATACAAGTCCCTCCTTCGTTCTGGTTCAGACCATATAAGTCCCTGCTTCATTCTGTAGACCTTATAAGTCCCTGCTTCATTCTGTCTCAGACCATTTACTTCAATTATTATCGATTACCTTGACATTGTATGAGATATATTTTGATAAATTGTCTGTCTTCACACAGGATGAACTGGAAAGATTTCCATTGTCACATGTACATGAGCCTACAGCAGTGTTAAAGAATGACAGAAGAGAAACATACAACAATTTGGTATTATTTACAATACTGGACGATCCAAGACGGAAAAATGGGCCCTCAGATATGCACATCTTCCAGAGTGTTAATGCACCTGTAAGTTATAGTTTACACACAGTTGCTCTATATCAGAAAAGAGACGTTCTTAAATTTTTATCAACTACAGTACTGTACATATTGACGTGTGTCCAGGATATGTAACTAGTTCTGCCACCTAGATAAGAGATTTGAAAAAGACCTGTGCCCTCTGGGTTTCAAGTTGGATGCTTTGACCCTGTACCAGCCTGATAGTCCAGCAAACAATTACAGGTTTAAGGATACAGTTAAAGGTCCAGTTTTGCTTCTGTATTTACAGTCTAACCTGTAGTAATGGTCACCTCCGATCAGCAGTCACCTCCGTTCAGCGGCCATTTTATGATGTCCCGACGGATTTTCCTCTATTTTATCACTTTATTCAGCGGCAACCTGCTGTCCGCGGCCAGCAGCCACCGAAATTGCCTCTGGACCGCCGTATTTGACCCCTTTCAGCGGCCATTTTTCTTCCAAAACAAATTATTTTTAGGCAATAATCGCCGAAGATGCACAATTTTTTAGAAGCACGTGATTACTAAGTTTCGCGCGACATCACCACAAGAACGACAAAATGACATAAGCTTCTCAATTAAAACTGATAACCAAAGGTGTAATCTCCTTTTTGTTATAATCAAATGGCCAGTAATTATCGGCAATTAGCGTGTCACCTCGTGTCAGTTTTGTTGTTCACAGTCTGACCTCAGTTAAAGATAATACTCTATAACTTATTAGTAGCATAATATTTGTATTTTTTTATACTTCTGTCAGCAAATACTATTAAATTTATACGAGATTAATTGTGTTTTAAAAAATTTTATAAACCCACTCTATCTTTTACGGAACGCAACGGCAATCTTAGATTTAGCGTAGACAATAAGCGCGGAGAGTAGCTTCCCTTATCAAAATGTCGAAAATTGTAAACAAACTTGTTTTGAAGTTAGAAAATTGTCTGTAACAATTTTTGTAGTAAAAAAAAAAACACACCGGAGCTTTAGATTTATAAGACCATTCGTATTGCGAAGGCAAATGCACGTCATGGTATCCTGGTAGAATAATAATGGAAAACCCAAAACGAAATGGGCCTAAAGGCTAAACTGGTCAGAAGTCTGAAAAATACATGTACTGGCTGCACCTCCAATCAGCGGTCACCTGACTTCAGCGGCCAAATTGTCTGCTTCCCTTGGCTGGCTGCTTAAGACAGGTTAGACTGTACATGGGTTCTAAAATCATACCATATATTTTGACCATACAAGTGTCAGGTTGGAGTAAAACCCACTATAGATTGTGTACTATTCTTAGTAGTTTTCTTTTGGCTAATATTAAAAGTCAAAACACTTGAGAATAATTAGTAGTACACATCAACTATGAAGGGCGAATTCTTGACAACACACAATACCTAGAGAAGCGACACAGAAATTAACAAATCTGTTGAAGGCAAACAGAGATAGTACAGTAGTTCAGGTTAAGTAAATGTTCCGTAACGTTAAAGTTACTCTAAATCTTATAAAACCCAGGTATAAACCAGATGTGACCAGTTTTTACAGTAAACTGTTTTGCCATATAGATAACTTAAAAGATACTGACACAGATTTATGCAAAAAGCATTGAAAGATTTCTTTTCATGTCTCGAAAATAGACAAAAAATATTGCATATGAATTTTAATTACCAAAAAATGTGCTGATTGAAAAAATGACCTTGTTTAGGAAATCCGAATGTGTACTTCTAAATTTTCAAGGAATTTGAAATATTATATATTAGAGCAATGTTATAAACAGGTAAAAACATCTCTGAATGAATACCGTAACATCAGAATGTATGACATGTTGAAGAATAAATTGTCATTTTATACCATAATAATCTGCAAGGTGTAACCTTGAAAAAAAGTCAGGCACCATTAAGTGTAACCATGTGTAGGGATGGTGTAAATGTAGTAGGAGTGTTTTACTGAATGATTTGTATATATGTAACTGAGTAGAGGATAAACTAGCTTAAATTATAGGGAAAGTACCTATATATAAGATAGGAAAATATAATTTCAAAGTGGGTATCCATATTGGGCATTTGTACTTAAAGTAGGGAAAGTATGTTTGTTAAATTTATACATTTGCTAAAATAACTCTATCTTGGTTGGGGACCAGGAATTTTTCAAAATACCTCCAGTGAAAATCTAACAAGTAGTAAGCACTCATTGAAAACAAGTAAGTGTAAGAAATCATATTGTTTAGCAAATTATTCAAAGAGCAAGTAGAGCTATTGTATTTGCCCATTCATTGCGTTGGTGTCTGCATCCTGATTTAATCAAGTTTTTAGCTCCACTATTCGGAGAATAGGGGGGCTATTCTACCCACCCAGGCGTCGGCGTCAGCGTTACCCTTCTTGGTTAAAGTTTTTCGGCAACCTTTGTTTTTATACGCCCGAAGGGACGTATAATGTTATGACACTGGTGTCTGTCTGTCCGTCCGTCTGTCCGTTAGCAATTTCGTGTCCGCTCTGTAACTCTTGAACCCCTTGAAGGATTTCAAGGAAACTTTACACAAATGTTCACCACACCGAGACGATGTGCAGAGCGCATGTTTTGGATGTCCCGCTTCAAGGTCAAGGTCACACTTAGGAGACAAAGGTCATATCAGTTTGTTTCGTGTCCGCTCTGTAACTATTGAACCCCTTGAAGGATTTCAAAGAAACTTGACACAACTGTTCACCACACCAAGACGACGTGCAGAGCGCATGTTCCGGATGACTTGCTTCAAGGTCAAGGTCACACTTAGGGGTCAAAAGTCATATCAGTTTGTTTCGTGTCCGCTCTGTAACTCTTGAACTGCTGGAAGGATTTCAAAGAAACTTGGCAGAAATGTTCACCACATTGTAACGATGTGCAGAGCGCATGTTCCGGATGACTCGCTTCAAGGTCAAGGTCACACTTAAGAGTCAAAGGTCATATATGACTTTGCTTTGTGTATATTGCTCTGCATTGTAGTGCTCTTGTTTTTATTTGGCAAATCTCTTTTTAGCTCATCTGATTTTTTGAAAAAAAATGATGAGTTATTGTCATCACTTGAGCGGTTGTCGGCGTCGGCGTCGGCGTCGGCGTTGCCTGGTTAAGTTTTATGTTTAGGTCAGCTTTTCTCCTAAACTATCAAAGCTATTGCTTTGAAACTTGGAATACTTGTTCACCATCATAAGCTGACCCTGTACAGCAAGAAACATAACTCCATCTTGCTTTTTGCAAGATTTATGGCCCCTTTTGTACTTAGAAAATATCAGATTTCTTGGTTAAGTTTTATGTTTAGGTCAACTTTTCTCCCAAACTGTCAAAGCTATTGCTTTGAAACTTGGAATACTTGTTCACCATCATAAGCTGACCCTGTACAGCAAGAAACATAACTCCATCCAGCTTTTTGCAAGATTTATTGCCCCTTTTGGACTTAGAAAATCAGTTTTCTTGGTTAAGTTTTATGTTTAGGTCAGCTTTTATCCTAAACTATCAAAGCTATTGCTTTAAAACTTGCAACACTTGTTCACCATCATAAGTTGACCCTGTACAGCAAGAAACATAACTCCATCCAGCTTTTTGCAAGATTTATGGCCCCTTTTGGACTTAGAAAATATCAGATTTCTTGGTTAAGTTTTATGTTTAGGTCAACTTTTTCTCTTAAACTATCAAAGCTATTGCTTTGAAACTTGCAACACTTGTTCACCATCATAAGCTGACCCTATACAGCAAGCAGCGTAACTCCATCCTGATTTTTGCAACAATTATTGCCCCTTTTGGACTTAGAAAATCATTTTCTTGGTTGAGTATTATGTTTAAGTCAACTTTTCTCATAAACTATCAAAGCTATTGCTTTAAAACTTGCAACAGTTTTTCACCATCATAAGTGGACACTGTACATCAAGAAACATAACTCTATCCTGCTTTTTGCAAGAATGATGGCCCTTTTTAGACTTAGAAAATCATGGGTAGGACAATATTTCTATTACACAAAAAAAATCAGATGAGCGTCAGCACCCGCAAGGCGGTGCTCTTGTTTGTACTTACAATAATTTTTTTTTTGAATTACTTCCCTTTTATGTTACTATAAATAGCTTATTTTGAAACTTTTTTATTATTGGCCGTTGGGAAAAACCGAGACCACTTTTCTGTGGTACAACATTGATGGTACCTCCAATTTTAAGGTGTATTTTTACATACCTGTACCCGATAAGGATTTTTTTGTAGACTTTGAATATTTTTTTTGTGGACTTAGATTTGTTTTTTGAAGTTTTCCTTTTGTTGTTCCAGTCCTTTGGGGCAACAACAGTCAAGTTCTTAAAATTTTGCTCCCATCCTATGATGTAAGCCTTCGGGCGTATATTGCCCCGCTTGGCGGCGCTCTTGTTCTGTCATATCTTTGTTACTATTGCTTATATCTTAATGTAACTTCACATAAACATTGTCCAGTATACAAACAATGTATGTTTAGGGGCTGAGCCCATTATACCCAAGGTCAAGGTCACCAAGCTGTTACACTTATTATTTTTAAGGTTAAAGTTTTTCGGCAACCTTTGTTTTTCTGTCATATCTTTGTTAATATTGCTTATATCTTACTGTAACTTCACATAAACATTGTCCAGTATACAAACAAAGTGTTTATAGGGGCTGAGCCCATTATACCCAAGGTCAAGGTCACCAAGGTGTTATACTTAGATTATTTTTAAGGTTAAAGTTTTTCGGCAACCTTTGTTTTTCTGTCATATCTTTGTTACTATTGCTTATGTCTTACTGTAAGTTCACATAAGCATTGTCCAGCATACCAACAAACTATGTGCAGGGGCTGGGCCCATTTTACCCAAGGTCAAGGCCACAAAGTTGTTATACTTGGAATTATTTTCATGTTAAATTTTTTCGAAAGCTTTGTTTATAGACATATCTTTGGTACTTTAAAAGATAATGACTTGAAACTCAAAATATTGTTTATAATCATCGTCTACATGTGTGGTTACAAACCCCATAACTCTAATTGTATTTTTGACAGAATAATGCCTCTTTTGTACTTAAACTTTTTTGCAATTTTTGGCTTTCTGGATATTACGTTAATGCAATATAAGATAAAGACTTGAAACTTAAAATGTATCTTTATCATCATCATCTGCATGTATGGTAACAATCTGCATAACTCTGATTTGTATTTTTGACCAAATTATGCCCCTTTTATTCTTAAATTTTTTAACAAACTTCGTTTTCTGGACATAACTTTGGTACTACATAAGATAATGACTTGAAACTCAAAATATATCTTTACCGTCATCATCTGCATGTGTTGTAACAATCCCAATAACCCTAATTTGTGTTCTTGACAGAATTGCCTCTTGGTGTATCTTCCTTTTAAAGTAAAGGCCTCACATATATTCATTTTACTGTCAAATCCCCAAATAGTGGAGCGCGCTGTCTTACGGACAGCTCTTAGCTCTTGTTATGTAAGCAGGTATCTCAGTAACCACTGGTGGCAATGAATTGGAACTTCACACACTTATTCTGTGATGAACTGACTTGCAGTACACAGGTTGCATAACTCTGTTTTGCTTTTTGACAGAAGTATGCCCCTTTTTGGACTTTCCAGTTTTTGTATGTAAGCTTGTGTCTATGTACCCGCTAACAGGAATGGATTGACACTTGTTCATTGTGATGATCTGACATGAAGTGCTCAGGTTCCGTTACTCTATTTTGAATTTTTACAGCATTATGCCCCTTTTTGTAACATAACAATTTTCGTTTTTTTAGCTTGACCATTCAAAAAATAGGTAATCCGTGCTTCGATGTCAGTGTCCTGGTTTGGTTAAGTTTTTTTATGTAAGCTGGTATCTCAGTACTCACCAGTAGGAATGGATGAGGAGCTGACATGCCTTGTACTGGTTCCGTAACCCTGATTTGCCTCTTAACAAAATTATGCCCATTTTTCGACTTTAATATTCATTCAGGTAATAACTTTCTTTAGCTGACAAGACTGTTGGATAGTCCAGCATTGCTGTCCTCCAACAGCTATTTTTAAAACAACAAATCCATTTAATACCTGATCAAAATCTGATTAAACACCTTTAACTGGTGGTTGTTAGATATTTGTGCATACATAATTACTTTTTCACTATAAATTGTATGAATATGTTCACAGATGAGTAACTATGAAGTATTTTGAAAATTTTAATCAGTCATCTTGTCACATTTTTTTATCATGTTTTATCCTGTAATTAATAGGGTCGAATGAAAAACTAGGTCATATATTAGCCTATTGTATGAAAAGTATTAGGTGACATCAGTAATTAACTCACTTCATTCTTATATAGGTGTATTACATGTTATATGCAAAATAAATTGTTACCTTAAGGTAAAAAAAAACAACACCTCTTTAAACTAGTTATCTTAGATACACCATTAACAAAACATTGGTATGAAAAAAAAAAAGGTAAAACAGTTTCGGAGAACAACGAACTTCCAAGTGCAGTGATTTTGAGAAAATTCCTAACTGTTATTACTGCAGGCCTGACCTCAGTTAGAAGTCATTTGTAGCCAGGGTGGGTTATAATGGTCTAAATCCTTTTAGTTGGGAGCATACATCAACTGATTCCTGGTATTTTCACAGCTAGAAGCCGGCGATTTGCAATTCATGCACTTTTCCCATTTTCCTGTTAGTGTAGGAACCCTGTTTTTAACCACTTATATGCCAGAAATAAGCATTGTGATTATGAATAATGAAATGCTTGAATTTAGTAGCCTGCTACCTGTATCAAGATTTAAAACCACAATAACTCATACAAGGAAAACATTATCGACTGCAGGTGATGTATGATCCAATTCAAATCTTTATGCATTTTCTGCTTTTGGCTACAAAGTCAGATATATACAATGGTATTGATTAAGTTGGAAAGAGTCCGCCTGCCATTAATGGCCACCTACATTTTCACTATATTTTCTGGTGAGTGTTTTCTGTGGTTTTGGATCCATTTAGATGCAGTGGAATAACCTTTTTTGTTTTGAAGCTGTTCTTAGCTCGGCTTTTCTAAGAGCTATTACACTCACCCCGGCGTCGCCGTTGGGCAAAGTTTTTGATAAAGTCAAATATCTCTGTTCCTATCAAAGCAATTGACTTGAAACTTAAGATAATTATTTACTAATAAAATCTACACCAGGAGAAACAATCCCCATAACTCTGTTTGAATTTTGACAGAGTTATGCCCCTTTTTAACTTTTAATTTGATTTTGAGCAGTCCAGATGCTTGGTTTAGCCAATATTTTAGTAAGCCGCATAAGATTACATCTGCGTGAAGATAGCTAAAGAGGATAAGACTTAGTATCTTAGTATGCATAATCAGGAACAGGATATACGAAAATGGTCATTATCATTATGCCCGTGGGCATATAACGAGTAGGTTGGCAGTTTTTCTGTCTCTACAAACCAGATTGCCTACAGCTGACATTAGTGACCCAATTTAGTTCATACTCGCACTCAACAATCCTTGTGGCAAGACATAAAAACTGACCTATAGATAGTTGACCTTGACCCTCATATGACCTTCCGCTTCTTACTTAAAACCTTTATAAGCAACATTTTTTTAGTCCTACAGCCCACATAAATGACCCAATTTAGTTCATACTCACACTCAACAAACCTTTTGGTAAGACCTACAAACTGACCTATATAATGACCTTGGCCCTAGTGTGATCTTCACCTTTGAACTTAAAACCTTAATAAACAACATCAATTAAAATGATTATGGGAAAGTGCAAAAAGTTTGTAAGTCCTTGAATTTTAACATGAAAAAAGAGTCGGAACTGTTTTAAAATGCTAAATGCAAAAGACATAGCAGGAATGACATGGATTATGTTTTGTCTTTGACTGTGTTCTTGATATTGCCTAATTAGGCTAGAAGTGTGGCTGCTAATTCTAACAATTCATTTCATTGAATTCTTTATTTGCAGGCACATGATATAGTAGATGAAATTTTATCAGCCAAGGGTGAAGGTGGTGGCAAGCGTGGACAATATGAGTAAGTAACTAGAGTATCTTTGTTCAAGTCTGATTTCTTCTAAGAAAGCTGTTTCAAGAAGTTTCTCTGTTCTATTTGTAAATTGTCAGGTAAACAGTTTAGTGGTTATGGGGCCTGTAGTTATGGTGACCTACAGGTTGAAAAAAAGCAATAAAGGATGAAAAAATTCTGTAATGGTCACCTGGATACTGAAAAAAAGCAATAATGGCAACCTAGAAACTGAAAAAATTGTACTAATAGTGGCTTGGAAATTAGAAAGATAATGGCAACACAGAAAAGTAACAATTTTTTTTACAATGACTACATGAGTACTTAGTTTGCTAAAGGCTTCAAAAATATGATAGGTTGATTTACTTTTTGTCAGACTTTGTGGTAAAAGGTCAAGGTCACTATGACCATGAATCTTGAAGTATGTTTAGGTCAGTATTCTCCAGAAGATACCCAGTTATCTCATAGGCTTTGTTGAAACTGAAGCAGATTTGAGGCAAAGAAATTCTGCAGACATACTCGTTTTTCATAGAATGCTGCCTAAATTGCGCTTGTAACACATTTTTCATTGTTTTTCAGTAAACACATTCCCCCGCCTCCAAGTGGACCTGCACCTGAACCACCTTACGGCAAGTCTCAAAATTTAAGGGAGACCAATAGATATGGTGATCCCTATCGTGATGAACCTCCCTTAGAGGCTCGTCTCCAAGAAACGAGGCTGAGTGAAACAGCCAGGCTCGGGGAGACTGGCAGATTTAATGATGGTTTGTACATAGAAAGAAATAGAAGGTCTTACCATGTGTCTCTTTCATTCTTGTGACTCGATATTATTTTATTTTTTTCATTTGATTAGTTTGGATATGTATTTCGTGCAAGTTTGTTCATCAGCATGAGTTTTTTGTTGCTTTGAGCCTGGAAGAAGTTAGCCTGTACACAGTCAATAAAGAATAATCTGTATGCAAATATTTATTTTGAAATGATATATCTGTCTTAGGCAATTATAAAACAAATAGGAAGATGATCCTCCAAATATTTCTTAAAGTGTAGGAAAGGGATTTTTCAATTTTGAATTTTTTGAATAGTGGAGCATTTGTTGTCATTCTTTCTTTGGCGTCCATTTTACAGAAGTATCATTAGATGATCTTACAGGACAAATAACATGACTCTGGCTTACATTTTGGTAAAGTTATGCCCATTTTTCACTTTGAAAGTTTGTTGAAAGTTTTGCATGTATGCAGGTTCCTCAGGAACTGTTGTACTGAATACTTCAAGATCCTCAGAATTCTCCAGGATCATGAAATAACCATTCTGAACTAGCTTCCATTTTACAGTTAGAAAAATTAGAATTATACAAAGGCTTTTGTATGTAACTTAGTTCTAATTGTAAGGGCTCCAAATAATCTAGCATGATGTTGTTACACATTTCTTTTTATTTCTGATTTATAATTGGTAGTATTCTGTAAAAACAAATAACAAAAAAAGACTAGCTAAATTATAGAAAAAACAGTAGTTTGTCAGCTAAATAAACTGGTAATAAAACAACAAAATACATAAAAAACAATGTTTCCTATTGATGTTTTATACTAAAAGAAGAATTTTCAAATCTGAATTACTTGGCAAAAAATGATGTTGGTTTAAGGTAGTTCTGCACGTTTGATAAACCAGAAGTGATAGCGTAACATCATTTATCCGGAAAACGAAGAATAATGTCTGGATTCGGCGTACGGAAATGAAAATCAGTTTATGAATTAATGGCTACCTGTGAGTAAATGTATTACAGTGACACTGTTACTATCTTTTTAAAGTTAAAATATGACATTAAAACATCTGAAATGTGAGATAATTCAAAATAATGTCTTAAAATAAGCTTGAAATGTGAGGGTCACTTTAATCATGGTCAAATATCTCGAAAATAAGCACATGGACCTATACATTTTATTTCACCAAAATATAGGCCAAATGTCTAAGTGTGAGAAGTTTCATTAAAACATACATTGTAGAAAAATTCCTATTCACGAAAAAGTTATGAAAGCTGTGAGATCCATTTTATTCAAATCAGTCTAGCAAAAAAATCAAACACACGACCCTATCTTTTTTACTTGCTGAATTTTCTAAGTATATTCCGAAGTTTTGAAAAATCAGTTGTATCAAATTCTACATTGTAGAAAATTTTTCGATCCAAACGTGCAGAACTACCTTAAAAGTTACTCAATGAAGCAGAACATGGCCAGTCTGTTACGTAAATGCCAATCCAGTTTGTTCATTGAGTTGAGAACAAGATTTGTTATCATGAGGTTCTAGGTCTGAATCCAGGTGAAAGTGTATGTTCTGTGTGGAAGGCTAGGAATCAAAGGAAAAAGTCTACTGCCTGATATATAACTGAAATACTGTTTGAATAGCATTAAACCTTACATAGAAGTTTCATTTAAAAGAGAGTTTATATGGTATATTTATTTAGACAACAATTTTCTTTTGTATTTGAAACTAGTTGGTTAGTGCTATTTTTTTATCCAAGCTTTTTTATTTTATGTAATAAATTTGATCTACAAGATTGAAAGAGACACAGTCATTCTGCTTTCTGATTTTGCTTTGGCTTTTTTCTGTGCAATAGATTTTATTTTTGATGCATTCTAGCATATAAGAGAACTTTATACTAATAAGTGAAATCTTCTAAGCTGAATAATTTACTGAAATAATAAACAAAGAACAAAAATTTCTTTAACTGAAACCTGTTCATAGGTATAATTACAGGACAAAGACCTCTATAAATGGTACAAGCCACTGTTTTAAAAAAAATATTTCAACAAAGAACTCTAAAAGATTGTTTTTAATTGGAGAACTAAAATACCTTTTTTTTCCATTATATGAATAGGTCTGATCAATTAGATATAACTTGTAAAAGATGCTAGCATTTGTTTGAAGCTGCCTACTGAAATTACTATAACTACTGTTATTGAATTTTATAATTTTAAAACATTTTATAGATGTGAATTCCTTCATTATCAAAAACGATCTTTTATTTGCAAACGCTATAATTTATGAATTGTTAATACAGTGTAACTTCCAAAAACCACACCCCCTTGGGACCAGAAGAAAAAATCCGCTTTTTGGAAGTTTCTGATATATGGAAGTAATGAGTAATTTGGACAACTGCATATCTAAAGGCCTTCTTTGTGATATGGAACAAGTTCAGACTCTGGAGACTCTGGAATTGTTTCAACTTTTCCTGCAGGGACAGTTCAGTTTTGCTACCCTTCTACAGGGTCTCAGTCATTTCAATTATGAAAATGATAAAGTAGGCGTAAAATGCTGTAATTTTAAAGGGTTTACTCTTTTTTTCCTTATCTACATCCAGTTTGTAAAAAACATTTTTTACATGTTTCGAAATCAAACCATTGTCTGAAGTTAAATTTTCGCACTAGCTAACTAATTTCTTAACTAAAAGCATTCTTTACTAAAATTAGAATTAAATGTCTGTAAAGATGTTGACGTAAACATAAAACTTTTATCTGTGAATCATTACTTTAATGAAAGATCATAATCTAATTAGTATGATCTTTGGCTGTCATTTGATCCTTTGATTAACAGGTTGTGATTCTAATATGTGTAAAAATAATCAGTCGCTACTATTTGGTAAAAAATTGTCCGTTTTTCAGAATTTTCCGGTTTTTGGAATGTCCAGTATTCAGAAGTTCCACTGTAGATGTTATTAGTCACCTACTGGTTGTAAACCAGTTTCAGGGACTATAGCAATGCACTTTTCCGTCATTCCGTCCGTCCGTCCGTCTGTCCGTCCGTCCGTCCGCAATTTCGTGTCCGGTCCATAACTCTGTCATCCATGAAGGGATTTTAATATTACTTGGCACAAATGTTCCCCATGATGAGACGACGTGTCATGCGCAAAACCCGGACCCCTAGCTCAAAGGTCAAGGTCACAATTGGAGGTCAAAGGTCAACAGGGCTTTTTTCCTGTCCGGTCCATAACTCTCCCATCCATGAAGAGATTTTAATATTACTTGGCACAAATGTTCCCCATGAGGAGACGATGTGTCATGCGCAAAACTTGGACCCCTAGCTTAAAGGTCAAGGTCACAATTGGAGGTCAAAGGTCAACAAGGCTTTTTTCCTGTCCGGTCCATAACTCTCCCATCTATGAAGGGATTTTAATATTACTTGGCACAAATGTACCTCATAATAAGGCGATGTGTCATGCACAACTTTCAGACCCCTAGCTCAGAGGTCAAGGTCACACTTAGCAGTCAAATGTTAACATAGCATGAACAGGGTCTGTTTCGTGTCCGGTCCATAACTCTGACATTCATTAAGGGATTTTAATATCACTTAGCACAAGTGTTCCCCATGATGAGCTGATGTGTCATGCGCAAATCCCGGACCCCTAGCTCAGAGGTCAAGGTCACAATTGGGCACAAAGGTCAACAGAGTTTTTTTCCTGTCCCGTCCATAATTCTGCCATCCATGAAGGGATTTTAATATTACTTGGCACAAATGTTCCCCATGATGAGACAACATGTCATGCGCAAAGCCCAGACCCTTAGCTCAAAGGTCAAGGTCACAATTGGAGGTCAAAGGTCAATAAGGTTTTTTCCCTGTCCGATCCAGAACTCTGTCATCCATCAAGGGATTACAATATTACTTGGCATAAATGTTTCCCATGATGAGACGACGTGTCATGCGCAACACCCAGTACCCTAGCTTAAAGGTCAAGGTCACACTTTGAGATCAAAGGTCAAGAGGATTTTTTTCCTGTCCGGTCTGTAACTTTGTCATGCAAAGCAGGATTTAGATATCAGTTGGCACAAATATTCCCCTGGATGAGACAACATGTCTTGCGCAAGAACCAGGTCCCTAGGTCTAAGGTCAAGGTCATATTTAGAGGTCAAAGGTCAAATTCAAGAATGACTTTATACGGAACATTTCTTCTTCATGCATGGAGGGATTTGATGTAACTTGGACCAAATGTTCACCACCATGAGGCACCCTTGTTTTTAGAATTACGTCCCTTTGTTGTTACTATAAATAGATTTTATTGTAACTTTTTTATTACTGGCGGTAGAGAAAAATCGAGACCACTTTTCTGTGGTACAGCATGCATGTTACATCCAATTTTTAGGTGTATTTTGACCTATCTCTACCGGGTAAAGGTTTTCTTGTGGACTTATATTATATAGATTTTTTTTTTTTTTTTTTTTAAAGATTAATTTCCCTTTGTTGTTTCTATAAATAACTTACATGATAACATTTTTATAATCAGCCGAAAAAATTCAATATTAAAACAACTGTGGGTTTTTATATATGCACATTTTAATCCAAGTGTGATGTTATAACATATTGTATATGTAGTACAATATTGTTTATACATCATTGACAGATATCAGTTCATTATGTTATACTGCAGTAGAGAAAATTAGGTGCCTTCCAGTAGGGGACTTTGTATTGCATGGCAATACTTCATTCACTTGTTTTCTGTTGTTATGGAAATTTATTTTTAATTATTTACATAGCACATATTTTTTCTCTCATTGAAACCTTAAATGTTAAAATATTATATTTCTTTGATATGCGATAATTCCTTTGAAATTGGTGGCCACAATTTTTTACAAGTTCTTTGTTGAAATATTTCAAATTAATCGGAACAATAATTTAAACACAAGACTAGTGTTATTTTTCACCCATATAGTTCAACTCGTAATAACATCTGAAATCATTTCTTTCCCGTGAGTTTCCTCAAACAGAAATATTGCTTCATTTTACATTTGAACTATGGTAGCTTCTTTGATTGAAGAATCAGAATTAAAATGAAAACATCTTTGATATGTAATAGAAGTCATTTTTATTTTAGGAAAGTACATTAAAGACACTTCAAAAATATTTACTCGGATCCTTCTTGACTTTTGGTACTTTAAGGCAAGTTTGTTAAAAGTCTAAAGAAATGATTTCATTTTCATCATTTTGTTGTTTCATACATGTATTTTACCCTTGTACATTTGTTGATGTTTTTGCCTTTTTGTCACACAGCACTATTCAGAGCTGGCTTGCTAGTTGGGCACATTAATTCACAGTTGCACTTCTCACTGTCTTATGTTACGTAGCATATTTATCTTTTATTTTTATGTTACTAACTTGTTTCGCTAAGGAAAGAACTGGAGACAAAGAGGTTAGATGCACATGGTTACTTTTTCTCTTTGCTTATTTTAAGAAGAAAAAATCTAAGCTGTTGTTCATTATTGGTCTCTTTTCTTCATAGTTAAGCTGTGTCTGTCATTGTAAAATGACAACAGAAAAACGATTTACACAACATGTGATTTACATTATATGTGTATTGTGTAGCTGCTATGTTGCTGTATTTAGTTGTTTACATTTACTCATAAAGCTAGCAGATGGATTCATGAATATTATACAACTGGCGGTAAAGGAAGGGACCGAACTCCATCTCCTATTAGGGACTCTTGGAGAGATGTACAGACTATCGGGTATTCAGGATTTCCGGAATTTGGAAACAGTTACTCACATAGACAGGCATACCGGTCAGAGAGCAATCAGTATGCAAAACCCAACTCCAAATCTGGTACACCATTTGGAACCTGGAGTGGAAACAATTTTGATCCAGACACAAAAACTGGCCGTAAAAACAAAAAAGGGAAGAAATGGTTCATGTTTAGTTCAAGTAAAAACAGTATGAAGAAGTCAAAATCGGGAAAGGAAAATAAAGGGTTTGATTACAGTAGTTCCACCCTTCCGTTAATGAGATCTGTTTCCAGCGGGAACATGTATGCAGAGTCTTCAAACTCTTTGAGACGTAATATGAAGAGCTCTACTGATGCAGACTTTTCAGCAAATATCTTGGCTAATGACCGACAGGGAATTGATATGGTAGATTCAGGTATTCATTGGTTATGCAGCCATATCTGTCAACCTTGTAACAAACCTTAAGCAAAGAATGTTGAATGAGCCACCATTTAGCAACAATATGAGCATGGGAATACATGGTTGGAATGTGAAATATAAACTTAATTTGTAGGAAAAGCAATAAAAAGGCATCAGGGTATGGCACTGACCTCAAGTGAAAGGGAAAAGTTTTGAGACAATAACCTATTAATGGTGGAATAGATCTGTCAGTCAATTGATTGCAATTAATGGTCAGTTAATGACAGAATGAAATATATATACTGATTTATTACGAATATCTAAAGTGTTAACCATTTTGCATGAATCCTGTATTTAACAATATTAAAACAGCATGGGAATCTAAATAAATGAAATTAATGCATGAACATTAGTTAAACCTTCCGCAATTTGAATATATTTTAAAGTTTATATGAAACGAAGATAAGCATTTTTTACTATAAAGAAGTATTATCTTAAAAGTTGTGATTGTCATAAAAATGAAATGGAGGCGAAAGTTCCTTGAATTTTAAGATGATGAAGTCTGAAATATGTATATGTTACATTTGAATCTGAATGGTAGTAATGCTTGTCATTTTGGAGGATGACTTCACATTTTCCATGTAGTTTGATATAATTTGAGACTTAGTGAAGTTTGAGTGTGGATTTTGAGAAATGGAAACCTTGGAGGAAGCTGTAGATAATTTTAGGTACTGTTTGAATGTGGATTGTGAGGTATTGAAACACTGGAGGAAGCTGTAGGTAATTTTAGGTACTGTTTGAATGTGGATTGTGAGGTATTGAAGCACGGGAGGAAGCTGTAGATAATTTTAGGTACTGTTTGAATGTGGATTGTGAGGTATTGAAGCACTGGAGGAAGCTGTAGATAATTTTAGGTACTGTTTGAATGTGGATTGTGAGGTATTGAAGCACTGGAGGAAGCTGTAGATAATTTTAGGTACTGTTTGAATGTGGATTGTGAGGTATTGAAGCACTGGAGGAAGCTGTAGATAATTTTAGTACTGTTTTGAATGTGGATTGTGAGGTTTTCGAAGCACTGGAGAAGCTGTAGATAATTTTAGGTACTGTTTGAATGTGGATTGTGAGGTATCGAAGCACTGGAGGAAGCTGGGAGATAATTTTAGGTACTGTTTGAATGTGGATTGGAGGTATTGAAGCACGGAGGAAGCTGTAGGTAATTTTAGGTCCTGTTTGAATGTGATTGTGAGGTATTGAAGCACGGAGGAAGCTGTAGATAATTTTAGGTACTGTTTGAATGTGGATGTGAGGTATTGAAACCCCTGGAGGAAGCTGTAGATAATTTTAGGTACTGTTTGAATGTGGAAATTGTGAGGTATCGGGAAGCACTGGAGGAAGCTGTAGATATATTTTAGGTACTGTTGAATGTGGATTGTGAGGTATCGAAGCACTGGAGGAAGCTGTAGATAATTTTAGGTACTGTTTGAATGTGGATTGTGAGGTATCGAAGCACTGGAGGAAGCTGTAGATAATTTTAGGTACTGTTTGAATGTGGATTGTGAGGTATCGAAGCACTGGAGGAAGCTGTAGATAATTTTAGGTACTGTTTGAATGTGGATTGTGAGGTATCGAAGCACTGGAGGAAGCTGTAGATAATTTTAGGTACTGTTTGAATGTGGATTGTGAGGTATCGAAGCACTGGAGAAGCTGTAAGATAATTTTAGGTACTGTTTGAATGTGGATTGTGAGGTATCGAAGCACTGGGAAGCTGTAGATAATTTAGGTACTGTTTGAATGTGGATTGTGAGGTTTCGAAACACTGGAGGAAGCTGTAGATAATTTTAGGTACTGTTTGAATGTGGATTGTGAGGTTTCGAAACACTGGAGGAAGCTGTAGATAATTTTAGGTACTGTTTGAATGTGGATTGTGAGGTATCGAAGCACTGGAGGAAGCTGTAGATAATTTTAGGTACTGTTTGAATGTGGATTGTGAGGTATTGAAGCACTGGAGGAAGCTGTAGATAATTTTAGGTACTGTTTGAATGTGGATTGTGAGGTATTGAAGCACTGGAGGAAGCTGTAGATAATTTTAGGTACTGTTTGAATGTGGATTGTGAGGTATCGAAGCACTGGAGGAAGCTGTAGATAATTTTAGGTACTGTTTGAATGTGGATTGTGAGGTTTCGAAACACTGGAGGAAGCTGTAGATAATTTTAGGTACTGTTTGAATGTGGATTGTGAGGTACTGAAGCACTGGAGGAAGCTGTAGGTAATTTTAGGTACTGTTTGAATGTGGATTGTGAGGTACTGAAGCACTGGAGGAAGCTGTAGGTAATTTTAGGTACTGTTTGAATGTGGATTGTGAGGTACTGAAACACCTGGGGAAGATGAGACTGAATTATTTTGCTGCAGCTCACTGAAATAACTTGAAACACAAAACTAGCCAAAAAATGAACAACTACTGAAAAGAAGAACGTGAATTTAAGACATCTGTAATATAATCTGATGATACAGGAAGAAAGGTTTAGATAATTACAACACAGTACTTACTGTCACAATTCAGTCTTGTTTTAAGAGAAGGATTACAGCTGAATTGGAAAAAGTATGATTTGGACTACACAGTGTTTTGAAAATTAGTTCTCACAGTGCTCTTACAAAATAATTTTCACATGGACAGTATACTTCCTATTTAGTTGGCAGTACTTAAAGCAACACCACAATAACAACATTTTATTTTTATCATATAAGGTTATGAATTATTAGTTACAGTCACATAGGAAAGTATTTTATATTGGCTGACAGATGTAGATGCTGCAAGCTTTATGTCATAATGTCATGTTGAGTAATTGTTGCCAATTATAGAACATTCTAACTACAGAACATGAGAAAAGCATTCATCACATACATTTTTTGTTTTACCAATTAGATATAAATTTTGCTGATTTTTTTTTTTTTGATGAAATAAAAAAAACATATTTTTGTCTCTTTGTTTCTCTGGTCTCTTTTGAGTTTAAGTTTAAATGTGGAATTAGCTGTTGTTTTTTACATTGAGAAAGCATACTTTTTGTTAACATATTTTACATTGAGATACGTATTTTGAGGCATTTATGAAGGTAAAATGACATGTTTGGATATTTTATAGAAAATCATTTGCTGAAATTTCCTTTTACTACAAGTTGGAATTTACTTTTGATGTAGAATTTGATTTGGAGAGCTTTATTCAAAACAGAAAAAGAAAAAAATGCAGACTGTTGCTAGGTTACAGGATATATTGTAGGAAAATAGCACTTTGAGTTGAGCTCCAGCAGTTACTGTTTTTAAATAGTATTACATAACTAATTTAAATTTGTGTGTTGTTTGTCGTATTGTACCAGACCCACCTTGTTGTGACTTGTGTCTTTTAATCATGTATGACATTGCTTTTGGATTGTAAACATATTTTACCATTTCATCGTATGACTAGTGCCGTATTTTACAAAATAAAAACACCTTGTAAAACAAGCAGTTGTGACATTTTGAAGTTACATATTATTGTAATTCTTGTGTTAATTACCCTATGTAACATTCAGTCTTCCTTCTGATGGTTCTAAATTTTGATAGCATTCATAGTTAACCTTTACCCTGCTAATTTTCTAAAATGGACTGGTCTATCATTAAATTTGGGCAAGGTCAAGGTTACGGTAACCAAATGATTTATGTTCCTTGTGCAGTTACTGAATGCGTCAAGGGGGGCATTTCGTGTTTTACGAGCTCTTGTTTTATGGTAAAATACGGTATTTTTCACTTTCCTGATAACACATTATGTATCAGTATGTAACATAGATGTAATCTTGAATTATTTATCATTGCTACATTGTCTTAACATTATTATTTGTATTTACTTTCATTTATCTTTACTTATTTGGGCGTTGTATATTAAAATCATTTATATGGTGATTTCATATATTTAAATTGGATTATTTCTCTTTCAGGAGATTTCATGGTACTTACATAACATATATTTTTTTCATTTTATTGCACTATCTTAAAATGATAAATGAGCCGTGCCATGGAAAACCAACATAGTGGGTTATGCGACCAGCATGGATCCAGACAGCCTGCGCATCCGCGCAGTCTGGTCAGGATCCAGGCTGTTTTGCTAATAGTTTCTCCAATTCCAATAGGCTTTAAAAGCGAACAGCATGGAGCCTGACCAGACTGCGCGGATGCGCAGGCTGGTCTGGATCCATGCTGGTCGCATACCCACTATGTTGGTTTTCTCATGGCACGGCTCAAATGATGTTTTTACTATTCATCATGTTGAATTCATGCTAATTGAAAAAAAATTATACAGATTTTCTAACTTAATTTTTTATGTCATTTATTTATGTTCTACTTCTCTGGGTGCAAACCAGTTAACAGAAATTTGATTAATTGTATTTTAATGGTAATTTAATTGTCAATTTATTCAGTGCAAAGATGGTGCGCCATCAGATATAAATATTTATAAGAGAAAAAAAAATTTCTGTCTGATATTTGATAATGTAGAGAGCAAATTTTAATATGAAGTTCACAATCCATCACTGAAAAGTTCACTGGTATCAAATATTACCTGTTTGTCTTGAAAGAAATAGTTATTAACAAGGTTAGTTTCTTGTTCACAGGTCGTGGATATGGGCAGTCCCGTGTAGGTGACTTCAGGGCCTCATATATACACAGAGAGGACATGGACACAGGGCAGAATGAGGCCCTGGAAAGGGATGTGGTAAGTACCTCACACAGTTGACATTTGCAAAGATAAAATAATCAGTAGTGTCAGAAATATACAACATACTAAGATCTTGTTTTAGGTTTTTGTTCCGGTGGGTCCTGTATTCACGCCTTCTGTAATCCTTTGTTGGCAAGTGGTTAAGGATGCTGTCATTGATTCTCTTGCCTCTCAATGCTGTGGGTTCAAAATTTTGTTTTAGATTTAAAATTTTTTCTTGTGACATTCTGCTGACTTGTAGGTCAGTGGTTCTACCTAGGTGCTCTCTTGTTCCTGAAATAATGCAGAGGGGCACTTGTGGCTTTCCTCTCTCCTAAAAAGCTGGGGAGTCATCATATGACATAGAAGTGGATCAGTAAGATGTAAAACACATCAAAACTGAAATAAAACATTTCACTTATTGTAAAACATTATTTTACGATTCACAAAGTATGTTTCAGATTTGTGATATGGAAATGAAACACTGGTCTAAATATCGATGGCTGTTACATCTCCCATCATTGTATTGACTTGATCTAGTCTGTCTGTAACAGCTTGTTGAGATCTCTCTTAGAAATTGTTTATAACTGTTTTATAACAGTTAGGTACATAGCTTTATGGTGTTTTTGTTTGTAAGCTGAGTTATGGTATAAATGATGTCTGTACATAGATAAAACTAGTGGTCCGATTTTAGCTGAAACTGTATTTAAAGAATAAGAAGAAAAGTTTAAATGTCCATAATTTTTTCAGTAATGATTTTAGTCCCTAACCGGTGGAACACCAGAGGGGACTATAGGAATGGCCTCTGTCCATCCATCTGTCTGTCTGTCCACAAGTCTGGAGCCTGCAGTTACTCAAAAAGTATTCAAGCTAAGTCATAAAACTTGGTATGTGTATGGAGGACAATATGTAGATAATGCATGTACATGACTTATGCTTGTAGGTCAAATATCGAGGTCACTATTGAAGGTCAAGTAAATATTGTCATAACTTTTATATGCATTGATGGATTATCTTAGTGGTACACACAAACATTCCCTATGATGAGACAGTGTGTTGATGCTTTAGACTATTTGTTGTGCACATGACCCATGGTTGTGGTCAAAGGTCAAGGTCACTATTGAAGGTCAAGTAAAAATTTGTTTCAGCTCCATAACTTTACTGCACACTAATGTTCCCCATGATGAGACAATGTGTACATGATCTATGCTTGTAGGTCAAGGTCACTATTGAAATTAAGTAAAAACAGTTTTTATGTCTTGGCTCGTGAATGTGTTGAAGTATTTTTAGTCTTAACACTGTTGCCAACAACCACAAGGGACAAACACTAACAAAGTTTTATATGGGTAGGGGACTTCTGTACTCGGTCACTTGTTCTGAAGATGATTTAGTTCATTTCGAAGAAGTGTGCCTGATTTTGTGGTTTTCTGGCTATAAAAACAAGTTTGAGAATGTTTAGATCCATAAAACTATATTTATTATAATATCACACTGTCACAAAGTTGATGCTGAATAGATATATTTATGTAGATGTTACCTAGATCTTTATCAAACTTTGTATGAGATTAATTTGTTGTGTATATTGTCATCAATGGCCAGGTTAACTAGTTGATATTATGTAACTGAAAAGATGGCACAGTTTAAGGAAGGATTTTAATTACTTATATTGTTGACTGGGTTTTATTTTATTTTTTTTTGTCAAGACAATGTATCTTTTAAATTTTATGCAAAAATATATCTACAGATAATGCAGTAATGCCAAAATTATCATAATTGTATTTAAGAGTAGCAGTGGTTAATGAATGTTTGTGTCAAACTTAATTATTCTGTTAAAAGGAAAGCAGTTTGTAGATAACAAATTGTTTCAATTAGTTTAAAGACAAAGTTATATATCCAAACAGTTTTAACATTGTGTACAGAGACTTGGCAAGAAATAGAGAACTGATGTAAAAATTACAAAGGGAAATGGGGTTTTCTCACAGTTGTATAAAAGATATGTTAAGTGTTTCTTAGAAGATATTACAGACTCCAAAGCTGTAAAACTAGGTGTGTTGGCCAGTCGCAGACTTCAGCAATTGGTTTATATCAGGAGTGTATGCAAAAATAATTTATTAGAGTTTAATTAAGTTTAGATTTGTCTAAGAAACCATTTTTAGCTCATCTGATTTTTTGAAAAAAAATGATGAGTTATTGTCATCACTTGAGCGGTTGTCGGCGTCGGCGTCTGCGTCGGCGTTGCCTGGTTAAGTTTTATGTTTATGTCAGCTTTTCTCCTAAACTATCAAAGCTATTGCTTTGAAACTTGGAATACTTGTTCACCATCATAAGCTGACCCTGTATAGCAAGAAACATAACTCCATCTTGCTTTTTGCAAGATTTATGGCCCCTTTTGTACTTACAAAATATCAGATTTCTTGGTTAAGTTTTATGTCTAGGTCAACTTTTCTCCCAAACTGTCAAAGCTATTGCTTTGAAACTTGGAATACTTGTTCACCATCATAAGCTGACCCTGTACAGCAAGAAACATAACTCCATCTTGCTTTTTGCAAGATTTATTGCCCCTTTTGGACTTAGAAAATCAGTTTTCTTGGTTAAGTTTTATGTTTAGGTCAGCTTTTATCCTAAACTATCAAAGCTATTGCTTTAAAACTTGCAACACTTGTTCACCATCATAAGTTGACCCTGTACAGCAAGAAACATAACTCCATCCTGCTTTTTGCAAGATTTATGGCCCCTTTTGGACTTAGAAAATATCAGATTTCTTGGTTAAGTTTTATGTTTAGGTCAACTTTTTCTCTTAAACTATCAAAGCTATTGCTTTGAAACTTGCAACACTTGTTCACCATCATAAGCTGACCCTGTACAGCAAGCAGCGTAACTCCATCCTGATTTTTGCAATAATTATTGCCCCTTTTGGACTTAGAAAATCATTTTCTTGGTTGAGTATTATGTTTAAATCAACTTTTCTCATAAACTATCAAAGCTATGGCTTTAAAACTTGCAACAATTTTTCACCATCATAAGTGGACGCTGTACATCAAGAAACATAACTCTATCCTGCTTTTTGCAAGAATGATGGCCCTTTTTAGACTTAGAAAATCATGGGTAGGACAATATTTCTATTACACAAAAAAAATCAGATGAGCGTCAGCACCCGCAAGGCGGTGCTCTTGTTATAACCTTAAACAAGCACCAATTGTCCTCTTGACATTGTGGATCTATCATAACCAAGCTAAAATAAATCTCCCCTTAGATCCATAAAATACTGCACTGGAAGGTGTTGTCACATTTGATACTTAGTATGGTAATAATGTATGGAATCTACCCACAAATTGCCTCAAGTAAGCAAAAGAAACATATAATTTCTGTACAGGTGTAAGGTTAGTGTAAAGGTATAGTAAGTTAATTTGAAATGTCCTATAATATTATTGTGAAGTTTGAGGCACAGTTGGAGAAAAATGTGTTCTGTCTATGTAGGGTAATTGTAAGTGTGAACACCGTAATTAACAGTATGAATACTTGAATTTTCAGCAATTACTGAACAACTGTTTTGATGATATAGAGAAGTTTGTATCAAGGCTGCAGCAAGCGGCAGAGGCTTACAAAGAACTTGAGCGACGTAGAGTGGAGAGAGGTGGCAAAAGGAAACAGAAATCAGCTGGAGGTAGGGTAGACATATACATGACATAGGGTTTACATATACATAACATAGGGTAGACATATACATGATGTAGGGTAGACATATACATGACATAGGGTTTACATATACATAACATAGGGTATGCATATACATGACATAGGGTAGACATATACATGATGTAGGGTGGACATATACATGATGTAGGGTAGACATATACATGATGTAGGGCAGACATATACATGATGTAGGGTAGACATATACATGACATAGGGTTTTCATATACATAACATAGGGTATGCATATACATGACATAGGATTTACATATACATAACATAGGGTATGCATATACATGACATAGGGTAGACATATACATGGTGTAGGGTGGACATATACATGACATAGGGTTTACATATACATAACATAGGGTATGCATATACATGATGTAGAGTATACATATACATGATGTAGGGTATGCATATACATGACATAGGGTTTACATATACATAACATAGGGTAGACATATACATGACATAGGGTTTACATATACATAACATAGGGTAGACATATACATAACATAGGGTAGACATGTTCATGACATAGGGTTTACATATACATAACATAGAGTATACATATACATGATGTAACGGGCCTCCAAGGTCAATTGGTTAAAACCACTGACTTCAAATCACTTGCCCCTCACCGATGTGGGTGCGAGCCTCACTCAGGGCATTGAATTCCTCATCTGAGGATGCCATCCAGCTGGTTTACAGAATGTCAGTGGTTCTACCCAGGTGCCTGTTCATGATGAAATAATGCACGAAGGGGTACTTTCGTCTTCCTCCACCATCAAAGCTGGAAAGTCGCCATTTGTTGAGTTGTGTCGGTGCAACATTAAACCCAACAAATGCAAACACTCTGTATGACTGTAATTGTGCTTGCGTAAATAAGACAAAATCTTTCGGAAGTTTAACCAACTGGAATTAAAATGCTGTAAAGTTATTTCAGTTCATGGGCATAAAAGTTTGTGGCTGTTTAAGGAGGACATGAATTCATTGGGATCTTACACAACCACAAAATGGTGAAAATAAGTCCTTCATGAATATTAACTATTTCAATGTTGTTTGTCAACGATGGTAAAATTCAACAACAACAAGTGAATATTGATCTTTTATCAACGTTTCGGCGCTTACGCCTTCATCAGGATAAATACATAATCTTTTTTTTTTTTTTTTTAGCTCACCTGTCACTTAGTGACAAGGTGAGCTTTTGTGATCACCCTTTGTCCGTCATCAGTCCGTCCGTCCGTGCGTCAACAATTTCGTGTCTGCACGATAGTGGTTTCATTTATGATTTTATTTTAACCAAACTTGCACACAACTTGTATCACCATAAGATCACGGTTCCTTTCTTGAACTGGCCAGATCCCATTATGGGTTCCAGAGTTATGGCCCCTGAAAGGGCCAAAATTAGCTATTTTGACCTTGTCTGCACAATAGCAGCTTCATTTATGATTTCAATTTAATCAAACTTGCACAAAACTTGTGTCACCATAAGATCTCGGTTCTTTTCTTGAACCGGCCAGATCCCATAATGGGTTCCAGAGTTACGGCCCCTGAAAGGGCCAAAGTTAGCTATTTCGACCTTGTCTGCACAATAGCAGCTTCATTTATGATTTGATTTTAACCAAACTTGCACACAACTTGTATCACCACAAGATCTTGCTTCCTTTCTTGAACTGGCCAGATTCCATCATGGGTTTAAGAGTTATGGCCCCGTAAAGGTCCAAAATCGGCTGTTTTGGCTTTTGCAGCCATATAGAGACTTCATTTATGGTTTTATTTGATACAAACTTCTAAAATGTCTTCAACAACAATAAATCTTGGATTCCATGAAATCAGATCCAGTTGTAGGTTCCAGAGTTATTTTATATCTGATTACCTCCCCTGATTGTAATCAGAATGGATTTATATCAGTAAATACTTATAGGACGTATTTGAAATTTCATTATTGTTATTAGTTGGAGTGAGACAATCAGGGTAGATAACTATGGACTGATTTTATGTCAAATTACCTCCCTTTATTTCAAACTAAAATGGGTATATCTCCTTAACTAATGAAGATACTGATCTGAAATTTCATTTATGTCAACAGATTTATTTGGCAGATCTTTCTTTTGTTCACTTACAATATATTTATTTTTTTTAATTACTTACCTATTTTCATTACTATAAATAGCTTATTTTAGTAACTTTTTAATTATTGGCCGTAGGGAAAAACCGAGACCACTTTTCTGTGGTACAACATGGATGGTACCTCCAATTTTTAGGTGTATTTTGACACATCTATACCTTGTAAGAATTTTTTTTTCTTTTTGTTTAAATTCTTCCCTTTGTTGTTCCTGTCCTTTGGATTTAGATATTTTTTCTGAGGACCTTCTTGTCCTCAAGTGCAATGATAACAGGTGAGCGATATAGGGCCATCATGGCCCTCTTGTTTTTTTTAATGTTGTTTGTCAACATTTTCTTTCTGAAATGCATGTTTAACATGTCTTTTCAATATATTGTTACAGATGGTATGTTGATGATGCGTGCAAGACCACCACCAGCTGACGACTTTATAGATATCTTCCAGAAATTTAAATTTGCCTTCAATTTGTTGGTATGATACAGTACTTTCTCTCTGGATTATATTTATAATTTAATATCAGTTCAAAATTATTTTGTTTTATTACTTGGACTAACCTTTTGAAATAAATTCTGATATACTATCAGTTGTCTAGAGCTTCATTGAATTTGCTATGATGTATGCAAAGGCTCATGATACAATCAGGGCATTTTGTCATAGGCCCTCCGTGGCCACGTTGTTAATGAAGTTCAGTTGCCCCTCACTGCTGCATGTTTGAACCTTTGCTATGGGTGTAGAATTTTTCATGTGAGGAATCTATCCAGCTGGCTTCTTGAAAGTTGGTAGTTTATACGTACAGACAGGCAAGTGGAATCTTCTGCCAACATTAATGCTGGAAAGTTGACACATAGCATTAATTGTGTTAGTGTGACTTAAAAGTTTGACAAAACACCAGAAAAGCAAAGTATTTTGTCATATATTGAGTAACCCATCACCTCCAAAGTTTGCTAGTTGTAAAGAAAATACATGTATTTCTTTGCTTAGTTTCATGGCCTGTTTTAATAGACTCCATTGTTTCTAAGGTCAGATTTGTTGTCTTCAGATCCTATTTCTGAAATTATCTTCAGATCATATTTTTTTCAGGCAAAATTAAAGGCTCATATACATGACCCAAATGCACCAGAATTGGTTCACTTCCTGTTTACGCCATTAAGTTTGATTTATGAAGCCAGTCGTGACCCTATACATGGAGGTCGTGACCTCAGTAGTGAGGCGGTAGCCCCCTTGTTGTTACATGATGCCAAACAGTTACTATTGAACTGCCTTACATCGAAGGAGTTAGAGTTATGGCAGCGACTTGGAAGACCATGGACATTAGTCAAGTGAGTACAACCATGGACATTAGTGAGATAAATGACATAAACATTTGTTAAGAGTGTAAGTTGAGGGATAGTAGTCAAGTAATTTCTGTCTTTGAATAGACCATGAACTTCATTCAGGAAGTGACTTTGAAGACCATTGACATTAGTTAAGTAGTTAATGACTATAGATACCGTGGATATTATTAATGAAGTAGTTAATGACACGGAAGACCATAGATAGTACGTAGATAGTAGTTAAGTAGGTAATGAATTTGAAGACCATGGATGTAAGTTAATAGGTAATTGACTTTGAGAGACCATAGATAAAGTAGAGGAACTTGTTGAAAGCATGCATCAAAATGTATGTAATATAGTCTGAAGATGAAATATTTTACTATATTCCTGGCTTTTTATCCCTAGTCATTCTTTTTCATTTATTTTCAAAAACTGCTTTAAAAGTGAAATTTTTTAATTAGAAGATAAGTTACTATCTCCATGATGGCAGTTAGACAATATGAAATTTGGTGATTATGTGCCTTTTATATTTTTATGGTTGCATAAAATAATTTCAGATTGAATCTTTAAGCTCCACTAAAATAACTTGAAAGATTAGGATTAAAAGCAGGTTCTGCTTCAAAATTACCTTGTAGCAACTTTATGAGAACTTATACAGAATGTTTGTTGTATTACCTGTAGAGATGAGTGGAACAGTTCAGTCCCGCCCTATAACCCCCGCTTCTACAATGGATGGCAACCATCACCACAGCTTGTTGACGAGGTTAATCAGCAGGACAGGCTCAGAGATGTTCAGGTAAGTTATGGTTTACTGGTGTGCATTTACATGTATAGTCAAACTTAGATTATAAAGATCACTCGTTTTAAAATCTAAAAGTGAACTTTATATTTGCAGATGATCTTTATTAGCTCACCTGAACTTTGTTGAAGGTAATTTAGCAGTACATGTGGATGGTCCTTCATCTTGCATCAACATTTTTGCTTTAACACATTCTCTGAAACTACTGATCAGAATAACACCAAACTTGGTTAGTAGCATCCTGGCATGTTTGTTACCCCTTGCCAAAGGCGGAGGGATATAGTTTTGGTGTCGTCTTCAGTCTTTCCGTTTGTCCTTCTGTCTGTCCGTCCACCCATCCATCCATCCGTCCAGAGCCATTTCTATGAAGTGGTTTGGAATATTTAAATGAAACTTCATAAACATGATCACCATTATAGGGAAATGTGGCCTGTCAAGTTTCAGTCAGATTGCCCAAGTAACACCAGAGTTATGGCCCTTGGTAGTTTTTAGTGCTAACTATATAGGGTTGTATAATAATGTCAATTTCTGCTTCATAACTTGTGAATTTGGTGTCTTGAGTGATATATATCAGAGAACTTTCTTTACAAAGGAATTGAAATATGTGTAGACTGTTATGTGCAACTGATTTTTTTTCTCGTTTTAGTACAGGGTTACCTTACAAATAAAATAATACAAATAATAAAATGTTGATTATAAAAGCAGGTAAGTATGGCACTGTGTGTGTGCTGTTTATAATAGAGAACAGGTGTTCCCAGTTGATCAGTTACTGGTATTTTATGCGAGTGTTACATTCCCATCTCTAATACCTATGTATGGCTATGTGTGCAGAATTGATGCAGATTAAACTTTCAGTTGCTAGATCGGGTTACAGTATGCTGAGGCTCTTCATCATTTTCAAGCAGGTTGATCTATTGTCTGAACATTGAATCATAGTTTGCATGTTGAACCATTGTCTGAACATTGAATCATAGTTTGCATGTTGAACCGTTGTCTGAACATTGATCCATACATGGTCTAAACATGATTGAAGAAGTTCAGTACACATACCTCAAAGGTCATTGCTAGAGATGCAGTTAAAGAACTTTATATTAACTAAAAAATTCAGTTATGACCCCAATAACATTTGTTCTGATGCTGAATATACTTAGCACTCCCGGTTTTCAGTGAATTATGTATATGGCTTCTATTGAACTACCTGATGGATCATCACAAGACTTGGTCTACAGCATCTTTGTAAGGTCCTCTCCCAATTGTACTCAAATCAGTCCACTTTACTGACCTTTTGGGCTGCAAGAGACCTTTTATACTAAACACAATTGTAACCATTCATGATTAAGTATGTCATACTTATATTCAAGTTCAAATTGTTGGTTTTTGGGGAGCGACTTAAAGCCAATTTGGCCCTCTTGTTCATAGGTTATAATACTTTGTAAATATTTAAATGGGAAATGAACCTAGTGGTTTTTAGAGCCGGAAAGTCTCTGTTCATTGATGGTTATTTAACACATGCCTGACTTGACTTTATACAGAATGACTATATGTTTCTGCTTGTTAGTACTGTAGATACCCGTGTATAATGCGCACCCGTGTATAATGCGCACCCCCGATCTTAGTCCAAAAACCTTGGGGGGGGGGGAATTTGGTCAATTTTGAGGTGGATGGAAAACGAAAGTAGGGTTTACATCGACACCGGTAATAAATTTTATCTCCACGGCGGAGAGCTGCATCGGTCTCACGGTACTATCGATTTTTGTTTTCTCGAAAATAAAACCAGTAAATTATTGTTATATTTGTTGTTTTACCTTTTTTAATTCACTATTTTGAATAAATAAATAGCAGCTGATTCAATATTTCGGAATGGTATCTTTCAAAATGACATGAGCTTCTCAATTTAAACTGATAACAAGAGGTGTGATAGTCTTTTTGTCACGATCATAAAGCCAGTAATTACCGGCAATCAACGTGTCACCTCGTGTCAATTATGTTGTTCACAGTTTGATCTTGGTTAAAGATAATTCTCGATCTTTAATTAGTAACATAATTTTTGTGATTTATAAACATTTCTTTCGTCAAAATACTTTTAAATTTATATGAAATTAATTTTGTTTGAAAGAAAAATAAACAATTCGATCTTTTACGGAACGTAACGGCAATCTTAGATTTTAGCGGAGACAGTAAGCGCGGGGAGTAGTTTCCCTTTACCAAAATGGCGAACATCGGTAACAAACTTGTTTTGAAGTTTGAAAATTGTCTATACCTGTGTATTATGCGCACCCACGATTCGAGGGTGGTCCCGGGGGTCAAAAAACTGCGCATTATACATGGGTATCTACGGTATATGTGTACCCAGAGGTCAGTGGTTTGTAACAGCTTTGTCGTGATCATGCCTCCATGTATCATGGCATAAAGTATGGTCAGATGTAATAAAAAAAAATATACAAGATTTGTTAACTATCGAGTGAAAGTGGTGAATCTAAATTTATGATGCAAAGTTCAGTGCATCCTTCACATGGAGAGGAATCAATGTCCGCCCCATGGTTAGAAAGTAATGATGTAGAGATTATTTCTGTTTACAGGAAAGAAGTGTTCCCTATGTTGATCCTTTAATGGCATCAAGAAGGGAAGATCCATATACACGGGATATACGGCAATCAGAGAGGCGAGAGGATCCGTACAGAATGACTGACAGGCGGGAAGATCCGTACAGAATGACTGAAAGACGTGATGACCCCTATAGGTCAACAGAGAGACGGGAAGACCCTTACAGAATGACAGAAAGACGTGAAGACCCTTACTCACGTGAAATTAGAAGTGATAGAGATTTTGGAAGATCGGAACGAAGAGACGATTATAACAGACCACCCTCACCTTCTCCGCCCAGAAATTTTGATCAGTATGCTTTCTTCATGTATTTTCTTTGTAGATAGATTTTATGTCTTCTTCTCATAATGTCAGAGAAGTTCAAGAATCATAAACAGGGTCAAAATGTCTTGTTACAAAACTCGTACGGAAGTGCAGGCCTGTTTCAAGCTTTGATGTATGTAGGAATGCAAGTTTCAAGAGATTTCTCTAATTAAATACAGTACAAAAATGTATGTCTCGTTATTACATACTCCATTAAGTTTTACAGCGGAAATTCAGTATTTTTCCATATTAACATTTATATTTCAAATTGACATCGTTTATGACATCATTTTTAGCTCATCTGATTTTTTGAAAAAAAATGATGAGTTATTGTCATCACTTGAGCGGTTGTCGGCGTCGGCGTCGGCGTCTGCGTCGGCGTTGCCTGGTTAAGTTTTATGTTTAGGTCAGCTTTTCTCCTAAACTATCAAAGCTATTGCTTTGAAACTTGGAATACTTGTTCACCATCATAAGCTGACCCTGTATAGCAAGAAACATAACTCCATCTTGCTTTTTGCAAGATTTATGGCCCCTTTTGTACTTAGAAAATATCAGATTTCTTGGTTAAGTTTTATGTTTAGGTCAACTTTTCTCCTAAACTATCAAAGCTTTTGTTTGAAACTTGGAATACTTGTTCACCATTATAAGCAGACCCTGTACATCAAGAAACATAACTCCATCTTGCTTTTTGCAAGAATTATTGCCCCTTTTGGACATAGAAAAATCAGTTTTCTTGGTTAAGTTTTATGTTTAGGTCAGCTTTTATCCTAAACTATCAAAGCTATTCCTTTTAAACTTGCAACACTTGTTCACCATCATAAGCTGACCCTGTACAGCAAGAAACATAACTCCATCCTGCTTTTTGCAAGATTTATGGCCCCTTTTGGACTTAGAAAATATCAGATTTCTTGGTTAAGTTTTATGTTTAGGTCAACTTTTTCTCTTAAACTATTAAAGCTATTGCTTTAAAACTTGCAACTCTTGTTCACCATCATAAGCTGACCCTGTACAGCAAGCAACATAACTCCATCCTGCTTTTTGCAATAATTATTGCCCCTTTTGGACTTAGAAAAATCATTTTCTTGGTTGAATATTATGTTTAAGTCAACTTTTCTCATAAACTATCAAAGCTATTGCTTTAAAACTTGCAACAGTTTTTCACCATCATAAGTGGACACTGTGCATCAAGAAACATAACTCTGTCCTGCTTTTTGCAAGAGTGATGGCCCTTTTTAGACTTAGAAAAGCATGGGTAAGACAATATTTCTATTATACAAAAAAAATCAGATGAGCGTCAGCACCCGCAAGGCGGTGCTCTTGTTATATGTGTCTTTGCATTAAAAAGTTCATTGAAGTTTATATTTTCAATTATTTACTTAGTCTGATGAAAAATATAAATCTATTAGAGTAGATAAGTATCTAAGAAAAATGATATGCATATATTCTTTCACAGATAAATATAGTGCTACTAAAATCAGGCAATATCTCCTCTACAGAACTTGTGCATTTATCAATTAAGGCTAATGACCAATAAAATTTAAGTTTCATTGAGGTTATATCAGTTTGAAATTATAAGTACTTGTTAACTATAAATCTGAAGGGGTTAGATGTTAAGTTGGTTGTTTTCAGAGATCAATCAGATTTTTATTCTACATTTTGGTGAGTTTTAGATATTGTTCAACAAAGTTTTATTTCTACTTTCACTGAAGTTTTTATAGACTAGGACTGGTGAATTGAATGTTAACACTGCCTTTAAGATAACTAAATCACTACACTGTGAATCAACTCTGCTATCCAAATGACTGAAAACTTAATTCTTCCAGACACATATAACTTGTTTCTTTTTTGTGACCATCTTTCAAGACTTTGTCAGCATGTTATTATTATACATGGATTGTAGAGAAAGTTCCATACTCAGTGTCTGAGTGTAAGCTCACCTGGGACAGAGTCATTAGGCTTTCTATGTGTTCTCTTTGAATACCATTTATTAGTTGAAAATTTCTGTAACAATAAATAATTGAGCAGTTTCTATTTAAAGTTTTAAGTTACATATACAGCTTGAGGAATTTGGGTTTCACTTGTGGTGAGTGTCCCCAAAAATTGCTTAATTTTTCCTTGTTTCCTGGGACTACTTGTTTTTATGGATCCACTTACTTTTCATAGAAATCCTAATGTACTGAAGTTGATTCACAGTAATTTGATTAAGAATTGCTTCTGCTGTTCAGTTTTAATATACAATGAAATGCCACCAGGTAATAGATCTGTAAATAGATATGGTAGTTCTTGTATAGTATCAGAACATTCTTAGATCTAAGTCAATCAGCCAGGCTTGTTGCAAAGTCAGCCATGGTTTGTTTTCAAAAATACCATTTTTATATGCCCGAAGGGACATATTATGTTATGACGCTGATGTCTGTCTGTCTGTCCGAGCTCACATTTGCATACATAGGTGGCTATTGGAACAATAAGTAACTGTTCTTTTTCTTTGATGTCATTCATTCTGTAAGGCTTTCATGTGGCTATTTTTCTCTTACGTTGCTAAAAGAACAATAGAGAGAACAAAAGAGAAGCCACATAAGTATCCATATTTAGGAACTTCTGCCTGTCCATCCGTTAGCAATTTCGCATGTGCTCTGTAACTCTTGAACACCTAGAAGGATTTCAAAGAAACTTGACACAAATGTTCACCACATTGAGACGACATGCAGAGCGCATGTTTTGGATGGTTCACTTCAAGGTCACTTAGGAGAAATATGACTTTGTTTCGTGTCCGCTCTGCAAGTCTTGAACTGCTTGAAGGATTTAAAGGAATTTGGCACATATGTTCACCATATCAAAACTACATGCACAGCACATGTTTCAGATGGCTCGCTTCAAGGTCAAGGTCACACTTAGGGGTCAAAAGTCATACCTTTGGGCATATATTGCTCCGCATGGCGGTGCTCTTGTTGAAGTACTAGTGTGATATGATTGCATGACATGATAAATGCTGATTTTTGATACGGATCTAAAACCTGTTTCAGAAAGTTTTTGAAGAAATTTATTTAACTGTTTCATGTTTGAAAAGTTACAAGTCTTATAGTGACTTTTTTAGGTCTTTTTCAAGTGTGTTGTTTCAAACTATAGGACATAATGTACAAGTGGCAACTGTGTGTATTTTGTCTGGAGGTCTTATTGTAGGGTCAGTTCCCACAGCGGAAGGCAAAAACACACTGGTTTGATTTATTGGACATTTCCAGCACCAAGGAACTTATTTAGCCTCAAATTACTACAAACACTATTAACTGCCTAACTAAGTACTGACTAGACATAAAGACAGTTTTTATCAGTGATAATTTTAAGGAGTCATGTAGAGCTCAGAGTTATGACATTGAATTTGATTTAAAATCTTTGGTGCATCATTTAATGATAGTGTGGCGAAATACATACAAGTAACCATATATACATGTAGTTTCACATTTCCTTTGACATCAATCTGTTATTATTTTCTCACATAAAGTTATATTTTTTGTAGGAGGTTTTCTTGATAATTGTTTCCAGTTTCCTTAACGATGCTTTTGGTTCTTGTTCTACTAACAAAATGATAATAAGTAAAAGACATAATAACTTTTTCATTATACTTACCAGATCAGAGTAATGGAAGGTGACTGTACAACCAACTCCCCATTTCTGGTTTTACACTGAGTATAGACAGTTAGTTTAGTGTGATCTTTCCTAGATAGATAATTGCGGTCAGTGATCTTGTCTTTGTATAGGTTGGCCAAAATACTACACAAAATCTGCTTAAAATATTTTGAATATTAATGAGATAAACATTTATGTTAATGAAAATTACAGTTTAAGTAAAAAAAAATCAGTACAGTATATCTCAGTTTTCTGAAGTTATATATAAGTTATACCATGCACTGAAAAATAATGGCTAAATGTTTGTAAAACAAAACAAAATCCCAGATTGAAACTTTTACATTTTCATGATTAGGTAGTCCATAGTCCATTTTCACAAATTGCAGTCGTTCTAAATTTTAGGAAGGTTTCATTTTGATACAGAAAGTGTCCCATTAAGTGCCATTATTTACATACAGTCATAAAAGGTACCTGCCTATACATTATTCATTTCCAGCACAGGTTGTTGAAGTTAAATGAAAGCTAATATTTGACTTTATAAAGCCTCATGTTCTTTACTGCTGCACTTACTGCTGTACTATAGCAAAATTGGTCAGTGGATCTCTATCAGAAAAACTCTGTCCTGTGGCACAGTATCATGTTTTGAAATAAACTGCAACAGAATTTTTCTTTGTTTTTCAGGACTAAACGAGCAAGTGCACGAGAACCTGTGTCTGCACCCAAAACTCGTGCTGAAGAAAATGTATTGTTTGCTCAGGACCTGAAACGAATGGGAGCAACGTAAGTTTCTTGTTTAGTGAGGTCTTAAAATTTCCCATTGACTTAAAGCTGGTAGGCCTTATTGGTAAAACCTTGTAGTATTTTCCTAGTGTCAAACAAAACTTGTTTAATGGCATATTATCACATGTTTGATGTTGCGGGAGTGTAATAAAGCCATTACTTAAAAATGATGATACACTAGTGTAATAAAGCTTTGACGTCAACATCGTTTATAGTATAGGAGATGTTGGTCAAATTGACCTGTTTATATAGTAAAAGAAAGTAGAATTTTTGTTGTTTCGACAGGAAAAGCTAACATGTGATAAAAAGAATATTACATTTGCGACTTTCCACATTGACTTTATTAAACTCGTTGAATAAAATTGATAAAATGCTCGGCAGAGCCTCGCATTTTATTCAACTCGTTTAATAAATTCAATATGAAAAGACATGTATTATCCATTATTTATTGTATACCTTCAAATCTACTAGAACTTACTGCTATGATGTGCAAATATTAATTTTAACCATCCTGATGTATGCTATTCTACACCACTATAGTAGATAAATAGATGTTTCTTTAAAGTTAAATTACTATATACTTACATGGTTTACAGATACTTTGAATATATTAGAATAATAACTTCTGTTTAGCTTTTCATATGACTTCATACAAATTCTGTACAACTGACAAGCTTCCAAATTCTGTTCTGTGAACTAAAATGTTTTTGACTGTATTTTTTAAACAATGATAGCAATTTAGCAATTTGTGGATTTTTTCTAGGATTAAAAGCTTTTTCTTATATGTGGAAAGTAGCGAATATATGTTCAATAGGGTTCTTACCTTACTATTGTTGACAGTTTATTTTGGATTTCATGCACAATTTTGAAGAATATTAGATTTTAAATGTATCAGCCTTTTCTCAGCTCTCTTTCCCTTTCCTTGTTAAAATGTATAAATTTGTTGTAGTTGAAAAAAATATACATGATTGTTATACTACAGTAAGTTCTAATGAAATCTTTCCATTTCAGGAAAGAGTAAGTTTTGAATTGAGTAGCTATTATGTGTGTAAACTGTGCTGTGAAATATACCTGTGATAATATATGAGTTATGTTCAGGCTTGACTGTAAAATCATCATTAACAGTGGAATAAATTACTAATATTTATTGAAATAACAGCAAGTATGTAATGAATAGAATTGTGTCAAAGATGTGTAGAGGGACAAATACAAAATTGTCTCACCACTACAAGTCTACATATGAACAGGGTACAAGAAAATTGCCATAATTTGAAGAATAATGAGAAATTACCTTACGCCTTCTTTTAAGAAATGCCATCTCTCTTTTGGTATATTTATGTTTGATTCTGCTATGTAAGAGAAGAAACCCACTGCAAACTATGATGAATTTACAGTTGTCAATAAAACTTATGCAGACTGGAGGATTTCATTTCAAGTTTTGAAGTTTTGCTTTTTTTGGATCAAGAAGAAATACCTCCTTTCATTTAAGGAGGTAGGTTACCTTGTTACCAGGGTAAATTCAAATTAGTTGAACCGCAGCAATTTTTTGTATTCCGTGTAATATGATGTTTTAACAGCTACAATCTCAGTTTCGTTTATCTCTGTCCCTTCAAGTTCAATTTTTATTCAGGTTTGAAGAACATGACCCTCCACAGGTATTTTATATTGAAAGAACAAGGAAAATACGGATATTTAAACAGTTTTCATTGTATTTTAGTTTCATTGATATCTGTAGAAGTCTACATAATTGACAATTTTACTAGTATGCGCGTTAGCTTTCTAATATAAGCTTAAAATGTATATGTCGCGGGACTCGTGTTTCCACGGTAAAGCATTTTCTCTCATTTTTAAACAATTATGTATGAAAACGAGGTTTTCGTCAGCTCCAGTGTCATTCTGTCAATGACCAACATGGAATATTTGGGTACTATTATTAGCAAAATACCCAGCACTTTACATGGTACCCTATTTTACTTAAAGTTTAAAGTAACCATGGCAACAGAGATGTTTAAAATAGCTTATATCTTGCTTTTTGTCGTAATTTCTTATAAAAATATTGAATAAAATTGTCTTTCTTGTTAATGTAGCTTTAAAACATATTATTAGCCCACCATCATCAGATGGTGGGCTATTCAAATCACTCTGCGTCCGTGGTCCGTCGTCCTTCCGTCCGTCCGTCCGTCCGTCAGTCCGTCCGTCCTTCCGTCCGTTAACAATTTCTCGTTATCGCATCTCCTCAGAAACTACCGGGGGGATTTTAACCAAACTTTGTCAGAATGATGTATTGATACCCTAGTTGTGTCCCCCTGAAAATCAGACTGGTTCAACAATTTTTTAGTGAGTTATGGCCCTTTGTTTATTTCTATAATTTACATAGATTTATATAGGGAAAAACTTTGAAAATCTTCTTGTCCAAAACCACAGAGCCTAGGGCTTTGATATTTGGTATGAAGCATCATCTAGTGGTCCTCTACCAAGATGATTCAAATTATTTCCTTGGGGTCTAATATGGCCCCGCCCTGGGGGTCACATGGTTTACATAGACTTATATAGGGAAAAACTTTGAAAATCTTCTTGTCCAAACCACAAAGCCTAGGGCTTTGACATTTGTAATGTAGCACCATCTAGTGGTTCTCTACCAAGTTTGTTCAAATTATCCCCCTAGGGTCAAATATGGCCCCACCCTGGAGGGTCACATGGTTCATATAGACTTATATAGGGAAAAGATTTTAAAATCTTGTCAATAACCTACAACATTCAAATTTGGACCACATGTATGGTTTTAAGTGGCAAGATGAACCTTGACATGAGTTGACCTTGATTTTGACCTAGTGACCTACTTTCACATTTCTGTAGCTACTGCCTTCAAATTTGGACCACATGCATAGTTTTGTGCACTGAAACAAACTTTGACCTTGACATTGACCTAGTGACCTACTTTCACATTTTTGAAGGTACAGGCTTCAAATTTGGACCACATGCATAGTTTCGTGTTCTAAAATGGAATTTTACCTTGATTTTGACCTACTGACCTACTTTCACATTTCTCAAGCTACAGCCTTCAAATTTGGACCACATGCATAGTTTTGTGTACCGAAACAAACTTTGACCTTTACATTGACCTAGTGACCTACTTTCACATTTTTGAAGGTACAGGCTTCAAATTTGGACCACATGCATAGTTCTGTATTCTGAAATAAAATTTGACCTTGATTTTGACCTAGTGACCTACTTTCACATTTCTCAAGCTACAGCCTTCAAATTTGGACCACATGCATAATTTTGTGTACCGAAACAAACTTTGACCTTTACATTGACCTAGTGACCTACTTTCACATTTTTGAAGGTACAGGCTTCAAATTTGGACCACATGCATAGTTTTGTATTCCGAAATAAAATTTGACCTTGATTTTGACCTAGTGACTTACTTTTACATTTCTCAAGCTACAGCCTTCAAATTTGGACCACTTGCATAGTTTTGTATACCGAAATGAACTTTGACCTTAAGATTGACCTAGTGACCTACTTTCACATTTCTGTAGCTACAGGCTTCAAATTTAGACCACATGCATAGGATTGTGTACCGAAACAAACTTTGACCTTGACATTGACCTAGTGACCTACTTTCACATTTTTGAAGGTACACGCTTCAAATTTGGACCACATGCATAGATTTGTGTTCTGAAGTGAAATTTGACCTTGATTTTGACCTAGTGACCTTACACATTTCTCAAGCTACAGCCTTTAAATTTGGACCACTTGCATAGTTTTGTGTACCAAATTAAACTTTGACCACATGCACAGTGTTGTGTACGGAAATGAAATTTGACCTTGAGCTAGTCAGTAAGTCTTGAAATTTGGAACACTCAAAAATGGCACATTGGTGGGCACCAAGATCACTCTGTGATCTCTTGTTTCTAACGTAAGGTATATTTTCGTGTTTTTTGCATTTATTCAAACAAATTTCACAGCTTAAAATACTTGCAGCAGTACCCTTCGTCTGGCATTTTTCATGGACAAATTGCTCGGCATGATGCTATTATTCTCATGGATATTGTAGAAATGAAAATAAAAAGCCGAAGCTGTGTTCCTTAAATAGACCAGTGTCAACGCTTTTGAATTTTATATTTAGATATATAGGTCACGGGCTTCGTTTCCATGGTAACATCAATTCAACTCAAGAAACCACAATTTTCTACTGAAATTTGAACAATTTTAGAGCTTAGTTTTAGTATATAAGTAACAAATTATCAACGGAAACTGGAAAATAGGTATTACAAATCAAACTGCCAGTTTTTTTATTTGAAAATGGCCGAAACAAGTAACCTTTCACCCAACTATATTCCAAATAACATTAGTTACCATCATCCATTTTCTTACATTCCGCATAACATTTCAATATAACTACCTAAAAGAAGCAAAATATTGATCACTTTTCAGAGCAAAAGACTCATAAAAAATATTTCAGCAAATGATGGCTGTTTGAAAATAGTTCAAATAGAGAAAATGCACAGGATTAAGTACTTTCAAAATAAAAGCTATTAATTTTGCGCGGTAACTGACATGTAACGTCATGACGTCAGTGACGTCATTTTAAGTCAACATTGTTTTGAAGCATTTCTGCGGCAATTTATTCATTATTTATGCATTATTAAACCATAAAGCATCAGATCGGAGACAGGTTCATGATTTGTTTACAGAAGAATGGATATACAAACACATTTAGTTTGTTGTAAACGTCGTCGTAAATTGTCACGTTAGCTTCCGGTTGGACATGCGCACATACAGATATTAAGGTAACCTACCTCCTTAAGAGAAACTATAGAGTAGAAAACAATTTATAAATCAATTAACTCATCACTGCACTTAAGTTTGTTCCAATCTGCATTGTTTTGTTTAGTGGTATATTGTTTGTCTTTGTTTTCCATTTTCACAGCAAAAGGTTTGAGGAAATTTACCTTGCTTTTCATAAGATTCAGAAGCTGTTATTGCAAAAAACTATGTTTTGTAACTCTTTTAAAATTGAAAATATATAAAAGTCCTATGGTTACTGGCATTTAGAATTATAATCAGGCTGTAGAATGCTACTGGATGGTGATTTGTGAATTTCTGTTGGCGTTTGAATTGTATAAACAAACATACTGTTAGACATTGCTGTAGTTTTGTACTTTTATTATTTTTGTTAAATTTAAAAGGTACTGTCAAGCTATCTGATTATGTACAAGTGATTGATATATTTTGGTAAATAATTTTTATTTATTGTGTCATTATAGCACTGAATTTTGTCTGTTTTTTTTTTTTTTTTTTCATCTAGATTGTGTGAGTAGGTTTGAGGCAGCACCTTAAAATCAGGCTTTATATGCTAAATTGTGATTTTGGAAGACATAAGATGTCAGTTATAATACTATTAAATCAACACTTGCTTTATTGAATGTCTAATATTATATTCTTACAATTCAAGTCTGAACTTTGGTACACTTTTACAATCTGTCTATTTCTTTCAATCTTTGTCTACTCAAAACATGACATTGAAGCTTGTTATGCATATACTGTGAAATCATTTGATTTGTTGCCATAACGTTCTGTAGTTTTTTTCACATCGGACATGAAGTTGGAGGTTTCTTATCTTAAAGATGAAATAAAGTAGAATTTTATTTGGAGTGATCGGATTTTATTTTAAGAATAAGACCTCAACAAATAATTATGATTTCACAGTATAGTGTTAATGAAGAAAAACAACTGGTACTGCAAAAGTTCTTACGAGGTTAGATTTCTTTTTCAGTATATATGAAGCAGTACATGAAAGAACAGGCAAAAATGCAAAAGAGCTGACAGTAGAAAAAGGCGACATATTACAGGTAACTTAATTTTGTCATGTATTCTAGATCAGTATTTTTCAAGCTTTTCAGCTGACTTCAGAAAAAACTTATATTTTGGAAAATATTACACAAAATTCATAACAGCATATTTTATTCTTGTCTGTATTAAGGGTTTGCACTATAGAAATTTCCATTCCACCTGTTTTATGTTATACATGTATGTGATCTAAACATTGTCTGCTCCTTAGTGGATAAGGTAATGGAATTAGAACGTTTTGGCAGTCCCCCCTCTGGGATATATATGATGTAAATTCTTGATGAATGTTGGTTTTCTACCTTAGTGTCCACCTGCACCTGAAATAATGTCTTGAGATGCATGTAGGGCTTTCTTTCACCTTCAGCCTTTCAAACATAGTGTCTGTGTACCCAGCAAATACTTGTAATGTGTACATGGCTGAAATTTCACAGTAGTTTGATATTACTACAAGTGTACAGGACAACCAAAGTAGATAAGTTTCTGTGTAACTACAACAGCATGCAGCAGCATGAAGTGATAGTACATGTATCTATAGAAATACCTAAACACAGTACATGTATCTGTAGAAATTCCTAAACTCAGTACATGTATCTGTAGAAATACCTAAACACAGTACATGTATCTGTAGAAATACCTAAACACAGTACATGTATCTAGAGAAATACCTAAACACAGTACATGTATCTGTAGAAATACCTAAACACAGTACATGTATCTAGAGAAATACCTAAACACAGTACATGTATCTGTAGAAATACCTAAACACAGTACATGTATCTAGAGAAATTCCTAAACACAGTACATGTATCTGTAGAAATGCCTAAACACAGTACATGTATCTGTAGAAATACCTAAACACAGTACATGTATCTAGAGAAATTCCTAAACACAGTACATGTATCTATAGAAATACCTAAACACAGTACATGTATCTATAGAGATACCTAAACACAGTACATGTATCTATAGAGATACCTAAACACAGTACATGTATCTAGAGAAATTCCTAAACACAGTACATGTATCTAGAGAAATACCTAAACACAGTACATGTATCTAGAGAGATACCTAAACACAGTACATGTATCTAGAGAAATACCTAAACACAGTACATGTATCTGTAGAGATACCTAAACACAGTACATGTATCTAGAGAAATTCCTAAACACAGTACATATATCTAGAGAAATACCTAAACACAGTACATGTATCTAGAGAAATTCCTAAACACAGTACATGTATCTATAGAAATACCTAAACACAGTACATGTATCTAGAGAAATTCCTAAACACAGTACATGTATCTAGAGAGATACCTAAACACAGTACATGTATCTAGAGAAATACCTAAACACAGTACATGTATCTAGAGAGATACCTAAACACAGTACATGTATCTAGAGAGATACCTAAACACAGTACATGTATCTAGAGAGATACCTAAACACAGTACATGTATCTATAGAAATACCTAAACACAGTACATGTATCTATAGAAATTCCTAAACACAGTACATGTATCTACAGAAATACCTAAACACAGTACATGTATCTAGAGAAATTCCTAAACCTATAAGTTTGCTGTAGTAACAACCTTTATCTTCTGCTGTTTCAGGTATTAGACAAGTCTAGAAACTGGTGGAAGTTGAAGAATTATCAGGGGGAGACCGGCTACGCACCTTACACAATATTGAAAGAATATCAACCTAGGGATGATTTTGATAATGTAAGTTTACTTTACATATCATTACCATTTCAATACTACAGTTAGCCTTTTCCCAACATTCACATCTGAAAAAGTAGTTCTAGCATAAATGACCTCTTTTAATTTATTTTTAGTTTTAGCTCAGAGAATATCATCTCGTTTTGTCTAAATGTGGAATTATGGTGTGAAATAGAATATTTTGTGTGTGTCAGATCAAGTTTTTGACAGAAGAATATTTGTCATACATGTATATTAGTCAGATTTAATTGACTGTGTTTCTTCTTCCCCATGCAAGTCAGAACAATTTGCTTCAACTACAAGTAAAAACCTGCATTGCATTTCTTAAAAAGAGATTTTTTTTGCTTTGTGCTAGATGAGGATAACACTTTAATATTTTAACAGTTCTGCACTTCAAGGGGTTGGAGCAAAACAGTTCTAAGATATACACTTAGAACACTTTAGCTCTAACCCTTCAACTTAGCCCCTTCCCTTTTATAATAAAGTATATAACAGAAATTGACCCGAGTTTCACAATTTTCCTGCCTTGAGATATGTAAAGTTTTTCGACATAAAAAGATTTTTCATGAGTGTTTAAGCTGACCAATAATTTTTCTACTTTAATGTCTATACAAATTCTGTAATTGTGAATCTGGGGCCATATTTTCCATGCACTCAATAATCACACATTTTAAGTATGACTTTTAATCCTCATATGAAATTTTATTGTGAACTAAATTTCTTTACAATACTTTAGAAAGATTACTTTTCAGTTTGAAAAGAAAGAAATAATTTTTAGCTCGACTATTCAAAGAATAGTCTAGCTATTCTACTCACCCTGGCGTCGGCGTCGGCGTCGGCGTCACACCTTGGTTAAGTTTTTGCATGCAAGTACATACAGCCATCAATTAAAGGCATATAGCTTTGAAACTTATTTTTTCTTTTTCTAGGTCAATTACCAACCTCTCTGGGTCAAGTCCATAACTCTGACATGTATTTTGAGCAAATTATGCCCCTTTTGGACTTAGAAAATTTTGGTTAAAGTTTTACATGCAAGTTACTATCTCCAAAACTAATGCAGATATTGATTTGAAACTTCACATGTGTCTTCGGGGTTATAAAACTAGTTGATAGCAGCAAGTCCCATAACTCTGACTTTCATTTTGGCCAAATTATGCCCCCTTTTGGACTTAGAAAATTCTGGTTAAAGTTTTGCGTGCAAGTACATACAGCTATTTCTAAAAGGCATATAGATTTGAAACTTATTTTTTCTTTTTCTAGATCAGTTACCAACCTCACTGGGTCAAGACCCATAACTCTGACATGTATTTTGAGCAAATTATGCCCCCTTTTAGACTTAGAAAATTTTGGTTAAAGTTTTACATGCAAGTTACTATCTCCAAAACTAATGCAGATATTGATTTGAAACTTCACATGTGTCTTCGGGGTTATAAATCTAGTTGATAGCAGCAAGTCCCATAACTCTGACTTTCATTTTGGCCAAATTATGCCCCCTTTTGGACTTAGCAAATTCTGGTTAAAGTTTTGCGTGCAAGTACATACAGCTATTTCTAAAAGGCATATAGATTTGAAACTTATTTTTTCTTTTTCTAGATCAATTACCAACCTCACTGGGTCAAGTCCCATAACTCTGACAGGTTTTTTGAGCAAATTATGCCCCCTTTTAGACTTAGAAAATTTTGGTTAAAGTTTTACATGCAAGTTATTATCTCCAAAACTAATGCAGATATTGATTTGAAACTTCACATGTGTCTTCGGGGTTATAAAACTAGTTGATAGCACAAGTCCCATAACTCTGACCTTCATTTTGGCCAAATTATGTCCCCTTTTGGACTTAGCAAATTCTGGTTAAAGTTTTGCGTGCAAGTTTCTATCTTCAAAACTAATGCAGATATTGAATTGAAACTTCACATGTGCCTTCGGGGTTATAAAACTAGTTGATAGCAGCAAGTCCCATAACTGATAATTATGCATTTTGGTCAAATTATTCCCCCTTTTTAACTTAAAACTCTTTTGATATTTAACCTTTTTGGGTAATATTTTCCTGCTTCTGGGACAATATTTCGAATAGTCGAGCTTGGCTGTCTTACGGACAGCTCTTGTTAAATATTACATCAATTTTACATTACAGCGTAATTTTACATGACTCTTTGTCGTTATAAATTTACATTATGTCATTATAACTCTAACATTACATTGTACATCATTATGCCCCCCTTCGAAGAAGGAGGGGTATATTGTTTTGTAGATGTCTGTCGGTAGGTCGGTTGGTCGGTCTGTAGACCAATCTGTTTCCGGATGATAACTCAAGAACGCTTGGGCCTAGGATCATGAATGTTGATAGGGAGGTTGGTCATAACAAGCAGATGACCCCTATTGGTTTTGAGATCAGTAGGTCAAAGGTCAAGGTCACAGTGACCTGGAACAGTTAAACGGTTTCCGGATGATAACTCAAGAATGCTTGAGCCTAGGATCATGAAAGTTGGTAGGATGGTAGGTCATGACCAGCAGATGACCTCTATCGAGTTTAAGATCATTAGGTTAAAGGTCAAGGTCACAGTGACCAGGAACAGTTAAACAGTTTCCGGATGATAACTCAAAAATATTTGGGCCTAGGATCATGATAGTTGATAGGGAGGTTGGTCATGACCAGCAGATGACCCATATCGATTTTGAGGTCAGTAGGCCAAAGGTGAAGGTCACATTGACCCGGAACAGTTAAACCGTTTCCAGACAAAAACTTGAGAAGGCTTGGGGCTAGGATCAAGAAACTTAATAGGGAAGTTGATCATGACCAGCAGATGACCCGTATTGATTTTTAGGTCAAAAGGTCAAGGTCACATTGACCCAGAACAGTAGAACTTTTGTGTACAGTGACCAAATAATTTCTGTTCCTTTTGCAATTACTGAATGCATCAAGGGAGGCATTTCGTGTTCTACGAGCTCTTGTTATAATTTTACATTACATTACATCATTATGATTTTTAGGATCCAGTTTATCGTCGAACATAGTTTCCAAGCAAGTCAGATTCAATGCGTGAAATATTTTTGAGTAAGACAAAACGGCTAATATCTCTCATATATCAGAATATTTACAATTAACAAAATACACATAGAGGATATATTCATGTGTTTTATGCTGCCTTTCATTAATTTACCACGGAGCTGTGATGAAAGTATAACAAAATATTTCTTGTTTTCCTCTACTTGATGTTAAATGTTCAGGCCCCGTGTTCACAAAACATTTTCGGTCTCAGCTGAGTTTGATAATGAAACTTTGTCATTTGTATCTAAATGGCTTGTTTAAAACTGAATTTCAAATTAATAACTATTTTCAAGAGGCTATTCAGTATTGATGGTCGGTCTCAGTTTGAATTTAACCTTGAAATTTTCGTAAAATTGATATTAAAAACTCAAACTCAGCTGAGAGCAAAAAATGTTTTGTGAACACGGGGTCAGATCATTTAAATTTAACAATGTACACAGTAAGATTCACTTTGATTGAGCATTGATGGGTTGAGCACCTATGCTCGCTCGTGATCTTTGCTGGTTTTCCTTACATTGTCTTTGATTTGGTCACCGTAAACCTTGGATAATTCATGTACTTTGCTTATCTCATTGCAACCTTGAACAGTCCTTGGTTTACTGTATTTATAATTTGAGGTAACCAATAAAAATGGATCTAGTTGTGATCTGGAAGAGCAGAAAATTGTTTCTAATTAGTGTATGAATATTGCAAGTGAATTAAAGTTTATAAAATCTGTTTCTACAAATTTTTATGATGTGTCATGAATTATTGTTTTAATGGTTTAAATACTGGTTACAGTACTTTTGGGGAAAAAACCCATCTTAGCAATTAGTTGAGATGTGACTTTGGGTTAAAAAACTATCTGACTAAAGTACTTGATCTTCTAAACGAAGATCTGAGAACGACCCATTCACATTCGTCTTCTGTATATTTTGGATTTCTAATATTGCTATTTTTATTTTCGCAAATCTATTTTTATTTGAACCAATCAGACAACTTGTTCAAATGTCAAAGAGTAAGAAAAATTTGCAGTCAATCCAAGACTCGAACCTGGGACCTCTCGCTTACAGAGCAAGTGCCCTACCGACTGAGCTAACCGGCTATCTGACATCTTTCGACATAAAAATTGTAGATATCAAAAACCAAGGCTTTTTAAAGCTTGCAGAATGTTGTAAGTTAGCTTTTGATTGGCTAGCGGAAGGGTCGTCAGAACGAGGCTATCAATAGCTCGTTGTCAGATCCTATGCGTAGCGTAATAGGATATGTACTTTAGTCAGATTGGGTTAAAAAATTAAAAGAAAAAAAGGTTGATTTTTTATGGGCAATAGTGTACAGTATCTATTATCAAATTGCCAAGAAACTACTCTGTTAGTATGTAACAAAAGAATTTGGGTTCCAGTACATGTGTAACTACAGCTTAACCTTTAGCATGCTAGATAAATTGTCATCTGCTGGAAATGTCGTCTGCTAAAATTGTAAAGTTCATTCAATTTGCTCCAAAATTGGAAGAAATATTGTCAGAGTAGCAAACAGCTTGGAACCTGATCAGACGCCGATTTAATCGGCGTCTGATCTGGTTCCAAGCTGTTTGCAAAGGCTGTTAAATTCGCCTGCAGCAGGAATAAGGGTTAAACATATATACGCTAGCATAAAAATTTGAAAAGGAAATTAAAGTATAACACAATTTTCATGTTGTATGGTTTAGAAAATTGAATTGTTTATACATTGTTTTTATGCACTATAAAAGGTAGGTTAAGTTTGAAAATCATCACAGCTCTGTGTATATTTCCCATTTGAATCTTGATTTGCCATTTTCATTTCTGTAAAATGTAGTTTTCACACTGTTAGAATAACTTAATTTGCTTCAAATGAAACTTAACATTTATACATTTGTCTTCATTATAATCCTACTGCATAGATAATGCTTTCTCTGACACTAGATTTTATACTCCTGCTTTAACAACTATGAAATATTCTGTTAATAACATTTCCCTTTATTGCAGTGCTAATTAGCTGTGCTGAGGATTGGCTGTTTAGCCAGTATCATGAGCATTTAGCTAGAAAAATGCTCAGTTAGTGTTAATCTTTTTCTTTTTAGAAAGGAACTCTTTGTTTCTACTATATCTATGTTCTAACCCACTTACATTCATATTACAGATGATCCCTTCATATTAATGCATATCAGTTAGGATAATTCACAGTGTAAGATTGTTTTTATCCACTCTAAAATCTGAAATATTGCCTGAATATAGCTCTCACTTTTAGATTTCTTCCTGTTACTTTACCCAAGTAGAAATTTAATTCACTGCATATGTGATGTCAGTTTGGTGAATTGCACATCTACATTTTTGGATTGTTTTGTTTTTGCTTAAAAATTTGTGATATTCTTTAGAGATTGATTTTTCATATGTGTATGACTTTGTATGTTTGGGATATTCATGAAACTGTGATCATTGCAAAGGGGAAGGAATGCCTAACCATGAGTTAATTTATATGAAAGCCATGGTCCAGTCATTGATAGAGCTGAAAGAATTTTAAAATCAGACAACTATTAAAAAAAAGATATGGCAGTTTGAAATTTAAGAAAATGGCTGACCATGCAACCATATTGGTTAGTGCCAATGTTCACATTATCAGGGTAATAAAAAAGTCAAAAATATTACCCATTATTGTAGCAGGGTACTTTCTTATACATACACATACATATATGAAAACTTACCTTCTCTTCAAAGCAAAATTTTGACACAGGAGGAAATCATGGAAGTGAGAGCAGTGTGGTCTGGGACTAACATATTGAATACTGTAGTTCAATAGATAAAGAGCTTAAACATGCTATCTACATTGCAATAACTGTATCATTATTATAGTTTATCATATTCTGCTTGTTGGTGTTTGATTATTCTCTTACAAGCTAACAGTTCATCATCCAAATTATATCAAAATTTGAAAAATTGTTGTTATTCCAGAACTTGCAGTGATATTGTGATTTTAAATGTAAGAAAATTACAGAATTTTTGGTTACAGATGCCTGTAGATAGCTAGTTTAAAGGACATAACAGGTTATGAAATACAAAATATTATAGGATTCAGTTATCATTAATTAAGGCTGTCAATTTTACTGGGATAATTTGTCTATTGGAAATTACTGAAATTTACACCCACTATAAGACGGGGACACAGATTCTTAGTGCTTTTTATAGGCCAAATAAATAGACTTACAACTGAGTATGTACAAGGCATATAGTATTAAATGCCACATTAATGAACCTCAGTCTTTGATATTTATTTTAGAGCCTTAACTGTAATTAAAGTGTAGCCAAGGGATGAAATATTCGCTTTAACCTTTTGCAATGCTGAGCAATCTTTCGGTGATTGTTTATTTTCTATGTTTATTGAAAATAAGTTCAATCTTCTTCATGTACCTCACAGAGAGATCCTCCTTTAATCACACATTTGAGAAAAAATGAGAAAGATATACTCCAGTCTCCCAACACACACATATCTAAAGTGTCTTACCTTTAATATCCTAAAAATGTGTCTGACCTAACCTGATTCAAAACTTTGATTCAAAAACTAATATCAGTTAAGAGTCTGATTTTCATGGTAGGCGGAAATTCCCTCAACAAAATATATCTGATAAGAGCACAACAAGCTTTGTTCATTCCCTTCAGGAAATTATTAATGACTTGCTGTAACAAGGACAGGTCAGAAATACAGACATACTGTATGGTAAATTGAAAACTGTGTGCTTAACTGAAATTCAGAAACATAATATAATTCATTTTAACACTTAAGTCAGTTTTATGAATATGAAACCAGTTGCTCAACACAACAAAAATGAAAATGTTTCAGGCTCTGTTTGATTGAGCTTGTTCATTGACAGTTTTGGAAATGCATGCTTCTGTCCACACCCTATAAAACTAAGTTTTAAAACCAAACTTTGAATGTTATCTTGCCATTGGTCAATCAGAAGCAGCCAATCAAATGCTTGAGAATTTAGACTGGTCTTCAAACTTAGTTTTATCACCTTGGAATCAATCATATTTATGTTACAATACCTATTGTATATACTGCATGCAGTCTGTGTTGAATTTGTGCTCCAAGTTTGTAAAGCATGGTTATTGTTACTGTGCAATATTCGTTTGTTACAGAGGTTACAATATATATCTGTGAGTAAGATCCTATTGATACAAAATGGGTTGGTCTCAACTGATACTTAAACTGAAAATGTTGGGTTGTTTGTGCTTGTTTGAATTTAAGCTGCATACATCTTTATGGAAAATAATTGCTTTTTGTAAAGATATACTGAAATATACAAGGGTTGGTGTGCATGTACTGTATTGTCACAGAGCATTTGTATTATATTTTATTTGGAATTGGTTAGTATATATAAATTTTTCAAACTTTTACCTTTCAACAAGAATAGCACCAGCAGGTTTTGTAAAATAAATGATAATTTTAAGTATTTCAGGAAATAAATTTTGTGAGTTAGATAGTTTAGCAGCCAGGTGCTGATGCACAGTTAGAAAAAAACATATGATGTAAAAGTGTAACATTGTATTTAAAAGCAGTCTTTTCTTGATAGAACTCAGTCTGGTTTGGTCTCTGTTACACACACTTCAGTGTATTCAGAAAATATCTATTGAGTTTGTGAGAGAAAGTGGTTAGTTTACTTTGGTGCTGTTTGGACAGAATGCCTAGAAAACTTAATTGTCTTGCAAAAAACATAACAATGAGGTATCGTTTACATTTTATACTAAGTGTGAGATGCAGTTTGAACACTTCCAAGATAAAGACTGCTGAAAAACAAATAAGGAAAGTTTCTAACAAGACAGTGAATGTAAATGAAATAGAATGTATTCTGTGTGTTTTTCAGGGTGGTGGTGGACAACGTCTGAGCGGAGATTACAACAGTTATATAAATGGTGGAGCTCCACCCGCACCTCCCCCACCAGCAGCAAATCGACCAGCAAGTCGCGGAGGTGACAAATCTTTTCGATACTTTTGATGATGATATGTCTTACTTTTAATTTTCAGTTTTACTTGTGACATTTTTTTCATGGTGACAAGTCTTATGAAAAACAAATCAAACCTGCTGGAAGTGAAGCTCTGTGTTACGAAACAGTTTTATGTATTTTGACTTTAAAATTACTTTGGTTGTACACAAATATCCTGTTGTATAGTTTTACTTCACTTTTTGCAGCATTAACAATTTTCATTTGTATGTAACAGACATGATGTCTTCATTGAATGCATACAGCGTTTATGCAGAATAAATGTATAAAGGGTGGAATGATACAGCGGCTATTAGTGCAGAGTATAGATGCATCATGGTTTCTCAAAAAAATATTTTATAGCTAATAAATTAAAATTTCCTAGACAGAGATAGATGGACTGTATATATCAAAAATAGAATATAAATTTTAAATGTACCCCTATTTTAATTTGTTGTGACATGGAAGTTTGAGGGCCATCAGTATGTTTATGATTTATCAGTATTTTTATGTGTCTATTGGTAATTTACATTTAAGCAGAATTAGTGACAGAAGATTTGTTTAGATCTATATTATACCTGCAAGTTTAGCATCGATGTCTAACGATTTAAGTTGTTAACATTCGGGAATAATAAAAACTTGATTTTGAACATATTTATACCGATGCACTTTAATAATTACAACAAAAATATAATAATATATAAGTGGCAAAGCTGCTCTTCGTGACTTCATCAGAGAGCTGTTATATAAAACATATGAAATTTTCATAAGAAGAAAGAACAGTATCTATTACGAACTGAGGTTTTTGTTTGGTGATGAAGATGCTTGCATCACACTTTTCCAAGCTACTAGATGTTTGATAAATTGATCAATGTGATATATACTTTCATCAGCTGGGAACCATTCTATACTTTCATCAGCTGGGAACCATTCTTTTGTTTAGTACTTTCTTGATTACATGTACAAACATTTCATTTTACATTTTTATTTTTCATAAAAAAAACATCATTCAGGAATATAGATATTGAGAAGAACAAATCAAAATATTCACATTCCATTGTTTGTTTTGTGTGATGTACAGTAGGGAATGAGTTTAGAATCTGACTTAAATAGATACCCACTCTTTTTAGAAACAATATCAGAGTTGTTTATTATTACAATGTCTTAAGTACACAGATGTCTACATTTTTGTAATTACGGTATTGTAGATGGTTGCCATGGAAGTTTATTTTATTGTACATGTTAAAGTGTTAATGATTATCATGTTAAAATCTTACATATCATTATAATGTTATTATGCAAAGAATATATAATATGTGAATTGTCTGCATATATATTATGTATATATTTTGTACAGGTCATATTGGTAATAGATTTGCCATGTATAGTTGTATAGATGTTTATATGAACTTTTCTTGATCTTGCAAAACTAAACTAGATATGAAGACCTTAAATTTTTGTCTGATTTCATCAGACTTAAGGTAGTTCTGCATGTTAGGATCGAAATTTTTCTACAATGTAGAATTTGATTAAACTCTGATTTTTCAAAACATCGGAATATACTAAGAAAATTCAGCAAATAAAAAAGATAGGGTCGTGTGCTTGATTTTTTGCTAGACTGATTTGAAAAATTTCGACCTCACGCAAGTTTTCATAATGGGAGTCTGTTGGAAAAACGCAATTTTCAAAACATTTTCACGAATAGAAATCTTTCTACAATGTAGATTTTAATGAAACTTCTCACAGTCATAAATAAACATATGGCCTATAATATGGTGAAATAAAATGTATAGGTCCGTGTGCTTATTTTTGAGATATTTGGCTATGATTAAAGTGAACCGCCTATTTAAGCTAATTTTAAGACATTATTTTGAATTATTTAACGTTTAAGATGTTTTAATATCATATTTTAACTTTAGAAAGATAGTAACAGTGCCATTTTAATACATTTATTCACAGGTTGCCCTTAATTCATAAACTGATTTTCGTTTCCGTACGCCGAATCCAGGCATTATTCTACGTTTTCCGGATAAGTGACGTTACGCCATCACTTCCGGTTTTTCAAACGTGCAGAACTACCTTAAATATATCACTTGTGTTGAAAACAAGTTACTTTAAGAATTAGTGGTGTATAGTATTAATATAAATTGCAGAACTTGTTTCACAGTCAGTATGAAATAAGGGTATAACTTTTTGGTGTTATCTGATGTGAAAAGGACACAAAATTAATTTTCATCTTAGTTATGAGAAGGACTTGGAAATCTTTTTTTCTCTGTCTCATTTCATGATAGCTTTGTTTCTCAGAAACCTTGAAATAACCTGGCCTAAAATAATTAAGGTCAATGTCAAACCTGGCGCAAATACTCCAGGTTAAGTTAAAAAATATCAGTTATCAGGAGTTGTCTTCCTTTGTGTTTATCCATTCCCTTACACACTATTGATCAAACTTACCACAAATATGCATCCATCTTGAAAGATGATCCATCTTCTTGACCATTAAAACTTCTTTCTTTGTATCATGAATGAAACTGGTTATTTTCAAAGAAAAAAATTACTGCAGTTTTGGATCAGGTATTTTCTTATGTAGCTTTAACAACTTGTTATTAACTTGTATAGTTTACTTGTTGATATGTTAAAGTATTGTCAGAGTTTGGGAAAGGATGTATTATTATTAATCACTTGAAAGTCTATTGTTTGAAGATGTTTTATATTGAATATATAGATATATATGTACTACAATATTTCATTATATTAAAAGATAATAACTAGGTATCATTTAATGAATTAAGCATTGTGAATATCATATCTTGCCATTAGAGAACCAGTATCACGTCATTATGTCTATGATAAATATACAAGTCGTCTTTACCCATGAGAGCGTGAAGGAACGCTTTCAAATATTTCTCATGAAAAAGCTTTAATTCAACTTTCTTTATTTCATTTCCACTTACCGGTAACCTATTTTTTATAGAAACCATTTAGCAATAAAACCTTAACTTCTCTGTGCAATTGTAGTTCATATTGATGTTCTGTTACAAATATAGCATGTGTTAGGGTATATGGAGAGTTTGCAATTTACTGTAATACCTAATAGGGTGTTTTTGTTGAAAAGACAACATAAATAATCCTGTGAAATCGGGAAGTTTGTGGCAAAAATTTGACAGTTGTATAGTAGTTGGATTGAATGTGGTAAAATACTGATTTTAAATTTTTTTATGATTTAGTAACAACAGAAACTTTATATGACATTATTCTGGTAATATCCTAGCATTTGAATCAGCATTTTGTAATTGAACATTTGGGTTGTGACTTCCCCTTTGTTTGTTTCTTTTTTCTGTCTTAAACTAGTTTGGTAAACTTTAAAGGTAACTTGGTCAGATTTAAAAACACATTATTTTGTATTTTGCCTTTTTGGACTCTGTTTTTGACAATAGATCTGATTTAGTTATGTGATGATATAGCAGTTTTATGGAAAGGCAGGCTTCAGGAATTGGGTTTAGTCAATCATGTAAAAATCCTGCTTATGTCCACACTACTACGTGTAAGGAATATATGCATGAGTACAAGTAAATATGCATTACTCCAGAAATTGTTCAGCTAAACTAGAGACATTTAAAAGAATGAATTAAGGTAAAAAAATTCCAAGCCCCACCATTTACAGCCTTTGCTTTCATTCCTTGTATGTGCTACATATATATCTGTTTATTCTGTAGAAGCCAGTTTCATGTATTTCCATATTTTTTCAGTTAAAGCACACACAGTTTATTTTGTGTTAACACATTATGCATTGGCACAACATATATATATTGCATACACATACCTAGCAATTCCCTCTTTTTTTTTTAAGCAGATAAAACTGTGCTTGTCACTCTCATGCATTGTAAACACATTAAATATGTTAAACTGATATATAAGAAAATATTGTTTCATTTGCAGATTGTCATTTTTGAGAGTTTTACTTTGCTACAAAATCTTTTGCTTTGCCTTCATTCTTTAATGTCTGCAGTGGCTTGCTACTGTCAGTTTCATTGAAACCTACCTGTAGGATACATCATTCTGCTTAAATTCAGATTACATACAGAAATGTTCTTTGCTGATTATTGTTTAGCTGAAATTTCAGGTAAATTCAAGAAAAATATGCAAATAAATTTTACCTTCCATGCTAGCTTAGAAACTGTGCGTCAGTGTTCTCTACCCAGAATTCCTTTCACCTGCCTTCCCATAATTCTCTGCTGTAAATGGTTGTGCTATATTTAGTAGAGTATACTCAGCAGTCTGTTAATATCATATTTATTTACCAAAAAATAAACAAATACATTTGTACGAAACATTTAATATGAATAAATATAAAAGATTATAAAGAGTTTCTGGTTTTTCCCATAGACTGCCATTATATGTTAAAAACATGGAGAAATGCATATTTAAGAAACAATCATTTGGAGACTTTTGCAGTGCAGACAAGTTTGTAAAAGTTGACTTGTCTGGCCAATTTGTATATACATTTAGCACTTCTTTCACTCTTTTTCACCTCTGTCAGTGTTTGCAAATGCTGAATGTCTGACTGTTTTTAGCTTGACTATTTTCAGATTAAGTAGAACTATCCTAATCACCATGGCGTCAGCATCACACCTTTGTTAAGTTTTTCGTACCGATCCATATTTTGAGAAAACCTTTTGAGAACTTTCAACACTTGTGTACCATCATCATGTCCAGTTTTAAGTGAATGAAAATCAACTCGGAGAGATTCTTGCTTCAAGTTTTCACACTGGAAAAGTACTGAACATGAACCACATTTACTTGTCACTGCCAGATTTGACTCTCTGTTGTGACCAGAGCAATAGAACATATTTAAGACTGGAGTAGAAGGCATGAGTAAAGAGGTGTGACAGCTCTCAAAGGTTTTAGCCAGGTGGTTTAAGTGCTTGGTCACTTACTTTTAACAAATGATTATGAAGTCTGGAATCACCATTCCAAGATGGAGGTGAAGATATCTTCTAATAAATTGAGTTCGAAAGATGACAATATGGTAAATTTAACCGTACAAAAATGAATGTTCAATTTTAGCTCACCTGAGCACTAAGTGCTTAAGGTGAAGTATTGTGATCACCGTGTGTCCATCATCAGTAATTATAGTAGGATAGTGATGGCTTTGTCAATAATATGACCGCCATGTTTTTTGTTAAAAACATAAACTACATTGAGTTCTGTGTAAAAGTCTGTTTAGATAGTTGTTTTTTCACATATATGTCGCATGTTTGAACATTTGACAAACGTTGTAGGAAGTTTTACTGAATGTTTGTCTTAAAGAAATGAAGGTTGGAATGAAAACTGTGTCATCTGGGATAATAACCTAGGCCAGGTGAGCGATATTAGGCCATAAAGACATTATTAGACAATATCTATATCCCGAAGATCGGGGTAAACAGACATGACATTGCAGTTTCTTTTAAGATTTTTACCACCGACCCTGGAAAATAGGAAACTTAAACATTATTTAAGTAAAAACTCAGTTGAATGTCCATCTGCCTTTTATGCCCCAAAGTTTACTACACATTGGCAACATAATTTGCATTGTCTGGCATTCTACAAGTCTGCTGCCTTTCAGTTGGTCAAAAGATGTCACATGCAGGCCTGATATATTTCATATCGGGGGTAAGTAAACATCGGATAATTATGGATTTAGATTTAAACTAAAATAGTTGCTGCATTAGCATTTGAAAAAAAAACTGAACTATATATATATATATATAAAGGGTAGTTGACAAGACAAAATTTCTTACATGGTTAGATTTTTACCACATATTGGGTATATGCTCTTGAAAGCCAATAATTGGCTATAGCTTGGCTTCAACCGTTTTGGACTTTCTTGACGACATATATCCCTTTATTTGGGTCACCAACTATATTACTAATATTACCTTAAAAATGATATTTAATTATTAACATGTGTAAACAATTTTGTTTTTTGGTTTTAAGTGCAAGAAAGTTATTATACAGCAATGGTGTTGGTTTGATCCACGTATACATGAAGAAAATACATTTATGACCAAATTTGTATAACATTTAAAGGATCAATATTTTCAAGAATAGCTCTACCTGGGGACAGATGGCTCAAAATTGTATAAAAATGTATCATTTGTTTAATTTGCTTCAGTCATACTTTATTTATATTTATGTAATGAGGAAACTTTTTATGCCCCCGGCATCTACTGATGCGGGAGGCATATAGTGATTGTCCTGTCCGTTCGTCCGTCCGTCTGTACGAGGTTAACCAAATTGGAATGTTTCGTCTAGCATCAATACCCCTTACTAGAATAACTTGATACTAATGCAGATGTAACCTGTGACCATTCTTCATCTTCAGACATCACCTGACCTCAGTTTGACCTTGACCTCATTTTGGACTTTGGTTGCTTTATATGGACCATCTCTTGGTTAACCAAATGGGACCGTTTCGTCTAGCATCATAGAATACCCCTTACAAGAATGAATTGATACTAATGCAGATGTAACCTGTGACCATTCCTCATCTTCAAACATCACCTGACCTCAGTTTGACCTTGACCTTGAACTTGACCTCGTTTTGAACTAAGGTTGCTTTGTATCTACAAGGATGCCCCCGGGGGCATCAAGCGTTTATTGAACGCAGCTTTTGTTTCTTGTAAATCTACGGTTTTCCACAAGCAACTTTGAAATAGAGAGGCAGATATAACAATACTCTGAAAGAAAATAGAATTTGTAAATTATGTGATGCTATGATGGAGACTGAGTTCCATTTCGTTTTAGTTTTTTTTTTTTAAATTGCTATGTATTAGAGAAACATGAATACATAGCAAATATTTTGAAAATACAAATCTTCATAATGAAATACAACTCTGCTACTATGCATTCCTAGAACAAAAATTAAATAGTATGAAACTTTATATTTTATGTAGATAAACTTTGACCAAATGTTATCATCAGCATTTTATCATAGGTATCTGGCAGTTAGCAAACAAATACATGGTCATTAACTGATTGTTAATCAGATTTAGCAGTCAATGAAAGCAGTTGAAATGAACTTTTCTCAGTCTAAGAAACAAAGAAAATCAACCTTTTTATTTGAAAGTAGTGAGTGTTTGCTTCAGCCTTTAAGAAGGGAGGCCAATTGCTGTAAGTATTTTTGCAATATACTATTTTTACTAACAAAACACAACTATATTGTAGCATGCACCTGCTTTTTAGTTTGTTTTATATAACATGTAACTTACTGATTTACTGATATTTAAGGGAACACCGTTAGCTCATTGTACTTCACTCCATTTTGTATTGCCTCCCGAATATTGTTAAATGTTTTTGTTAGGATTATGTTTATTTTGAATTAATATAGAATATATCTCACTGAGAGATGAGATGATTTATATATTGTCATGAGTGCACAGCAAAAATGTGAAATTGTGCTTTTCGAAATGAGATATATTTCATATTAATGAATAATGAACATATTTTTGCTTTATTCTGAGCTTAATTCTGTTGAAATACACATTTTGCAACAAATTTTTATCTTGGTGTGGGAAACAGAAATCTGTAAATGAACCCAATAGTGTCAGACATCTTGTGATGTTACAAAGACACATGCAACAAAGTTTCATTTCATTTCATTTTTTGCAGCAATAATATGAGCATAGTCTGGTAGCATTATGAAATTCATGTTCGTTAAAGTGAAATTCATGATAGTTAAAGTTATTTGAATAAAGAAACATGATATATAAACAGTGATCTTCCCTTACATTTGAGAGAATATACATTTTGAATTAGTTATCCACTTGTTTTAAATATTGTACAGATTATATTGAGAATATTAACTGCTAGCTAAAAACAATGACAGGAAAGATGATAATTATGTGCACAAAGGTGCACAAAAAACTATCAGATTTGTCTTCAAGATGTAAACACATCCTAAAACGTTTTATCAGTGGAAAAATAAGTTTTTCTCAAAAATGATGCAAAACTTACAAAAGCATTGCCTCTGACCTTGCTTATTCCACCATATGTGCAAAGTGCTTAGGTTGCAATATTTGACTTTTCTATATTTTCTTTTTTCCATCAGTGAGAGTTTAACATTTTATCAATTTTTTTCTGATTGTATTTGCAATTTATTATTTTCTATATGTATGCTACATGAAGTCATGGATTTGATAATGCAGATATAAACAAAATTGTTCACAATTCAGGTTTCGCATTTTGAATGGTGACCATTGGCACAAGAGTTCTAGTTTTTTCTTCTAAGTCAGTTTATTTACAGTTTGTTGTGCTTTGTACATGTATACATTATGGATGAATTTCTTACAGTGTGAGTGTATGTAGCAGGGTATTACATGGAGTGAGTGTATGTAGCAACATATAACACGGAGTGAGTGTATGTAGCAAGGTATAACACAGAGTGAGTGTATGTAGCAAGGTATAACATGGAGTGAGTGTATGTAGCAAGGTATAACATGGAGTGAGTGTATGTAGCAAGGTATAACATGGAGCGAGTGTATGTAGCAAGGTATAGCATGGAGCGAGTGTATGTAGCAAGGTATAGCATGGAGCGAGTGTATGTAGCAAGGTATAACATGGAGCGAGTGTATGTAGCAAGGTATAACACTGAGTGAGTGTATGTAGCAAGGTATAACATGGAGTGAGTGTATGTAGCAACATATAACACGGAGTGAGTGTATGTAGCAAGGTATAACACAGAGTGAGTGTATGTAGCAAGGTATAACACGGAGTGAGTGTATGTAGCAAGGTATAACACTGAGTGAGTGTATGTAGCAAGGTATAACATGGAGTGAGTGTATGTAGCAAGGTATAACATGGAGTGAGTGTATGTAGCAAGGTATAACATGGAGTGAGTGTATGGCAAGTTATAACACGGAGTGAGTGTATGTAGCAAGGTATAACACGGAGTGAGTGTATGTAGCAAGTTATAACACGGAGTGAGTGTATGTAGCAAGGTATAACACGGAGTGAGTGTATGTAGCAAGGTATAACACGGAGTGAGTGTATGTAGCAAGGTATAACAAGGAGTAAGTGTATGTAGCAAGGTATAACATGGAGTGAGTGTATGTAGCAAGGTATAACATGGAGTGAGTGTATGGCAAGTTATAACACGGAGTGAGTGTATGTAGCAAGGTATAACACGGAGTGAGTGTATGTAGCAAGGTATAACACTGAGTGAGTGTATGTAGCAGGGTATTACATGGAGTGAGTGTATGTAGCAACGTATAACACGGAGTGAGTGTATGTAGCAAGGTATAACACAGAGTGAGTGTATGTAGCAAGGTATAACATGGAGTGAGTGTATGTAGCAAGGTATAACATGGAGTGAGTGTATGTAGCAAGGTATAACACAGAGTGAATGTATGTAGCAAGGTATAACATGGAGTGAGTGTATGTAGCAAGGTATAACACCGAGTGAGTGTATGTAGCAAGCCTATCCAACTACAAGTATGGTTGAAATCTTGCATGTGTGAAGGTTTTTTTTAACTTACATATGTCTCGTTTGCGAAGTTGCATATTTTAATGTTGTATTTTATGCATATTCTGTCACTAGGTGTTTTGGCATGTTTTGTTCATTATATTTTTATTTACATTTTATTCTTTGCATGTGTGAGCACTACTGTATACCTTGTCCTAAATAGTATTAAACCAAATTTCACAGGATAGTATCCTTTTACCCACCAATAACGGTGAGGGTGCACAATAACTGGTTGTTTGCATGAAATGGATGTGTTATGTCATTTTTGACATCGTTTTATTCTTGTCAACATGTTTAAACATTCTTTATATGATTGAATGATTTAAGTTACTGAGTACTGATTATTACATCTACATATATACCTAATAAACAACTTCTTAAACAAGAATGACTTGTCTGCCATTGGTGAAAAACACTCCTAATCTTATAAAGGCATGCAAGCTCCACTCTCGTTGAAGTATAAGTTAAGTCCTGCAGGACTAAATGCATGTCATTGTTGTTTAATAAACAAGTATTATATCAAAAATACTAAAACTGTATTGTTTATTTAATTCATATAGAAATATTTATTAGATTACTAACAATTTTGTTAATTTATGCAGCACTTGACATGTATTTATCAAATCGTTAATACATGTAGTTTATTGTTTATATTGCATGAGAAAGTATTATTTATGGGGATTCAGGTTTGTGGCATGTCATTCAATGAAATTAAATTCTTAAGAATAATGGAATTATGAAATTGAAATTCATGATTCTTGTCCTTCAAAAAAGCTATCTTGGTAAAAAAAAAAAACACAAAAAAAAAAAAATATTAAATTAAGTACTTTCACAGTTAATACACATTTTTCAGTGGATTTTTGAAATATAACAGTAAAATGATCTTGTTTATCTACTATATTTGGCGCCATATATTCGCTATGAAATAGTGTTTCCTTATTTCATCTACTTGGTTATAGAATCGAAATAATATAAAGCAGAACCAGGCTTTAAAATACCTCAACAATACGAGTCAAATATATGCTGCAGTTATAATTTACTTGGGCTACGTCCTCAAGAAATTATTCTGTAAGCGTATAACCTCATTGTATAGTTTTGATATGTTAAAATAAGGTTCTGCTATATATTATTTTCTTAAATAACTCTCACAGAAATAGATCTATGTAAATATGTTCTACATGAACGATGTGACATTGTGATTTTTCGCTGATATAATTAAGATGAAACATGGGCAAAATTAGTGAAAGATTGTTAAAACCATTGAAAAGACTTGAAATAAACAGAAAATTTGATTTTTTTTTTGGCGTATAAAATCAAATTATCTTTCACTGGAGAAACTAAATTTTCACTTGTGGCAAAAATATGATTTCTGATGTTCATTTAGTAAAAGATATTTTGATTTAACACAAACGATTTCAAATGTATCATCTACTGCAAAGTCATATAATTTCACTGGCGCAAAATTTTGTGGTTTGGACCAAAATGGTTATTTCTTGGGAGCTTAGATTCATGGATTTCAAAGTTAAAAGATAGCGATAATAGGCTGCAGTCTTTGCTCCTGGGGATTTAGTGGACTGACACAACCATGCAATCCATGAAATTTAGTTTCTCACAAATATTAATGATTTCACAGTAGATATAGTTTGCACAAAGGTTTTTGATACATTGCTAACATTTTATTTATTTCTGTACTTGTTCTATATCGTTTGAATGTTTCATATAGCACCATATACTAACATTTTATCATTTCTATACTTGTTGTATATCTTTTGAATGTTTTAGAATTAGCACCAATTAGTTTATCACTAAATTCAAATTCTGTCACAGATTAGTATTCTAATGATTACCATTTTATTTTGTCATCTGAAGTGAATTTGTCTGTTTGATGGCACAGTAAATTTCTCTTATTGCTTTAACATTACTTCACTGCATTATATTAGTTATTATAGATGACTTAAAATCCTTTAAAGATAGCTACAATGTTTGTATGGTTAATATCAGATCAAGATAAAATGTTGAAGAAATTTTGTTAAGGCTTTAAAACAATTCAAAAACAGATAGTGTAAAAAATGTTGATAATCTTCTATTTCTATAGAGGCAGAGAGGCGACAGCGTGAACCTCCGGCAGAGTTACGGCAGAACAGACCCATTCCCGCTTCAAGACCGCATGGTGAAAGTAAGACTTGTAAATTCTTTTGTTGTTTAAACCATTCACTTTCAGCTTACTGTATTACAGTGCAACTTGCAAAATCGGCAATATTTTCAATGGGATTTTTAGACCGTATGTTTTCTGGTAACCTGCACTAAGGTCATGCAAAATAAGCAGACAAACCACTTTAATCTGTAGTTATAATGATACATGGATTTTTCCTCTTCAATCTTTTTGATCAGAAGTCAAACTCGAGGAATAGACTTCCATTCTAGACTTCTATTTGGTGTTTAATGCGGAAGATGACCTCTAAATCCAGTGTTCCTTAAAGCAAAATGTAATGCTTTAAAAGTATTCAATCATATATGAAAATTGTTAAACATTTTTCAATGAATAGACATACAGTTTGATTTGAATATTGTATATGTCCTTAAATTTTGTTCATTTTTAGTTTAATTGGATTCATTTCTTACTTTTGTCCTATCCAATTATCTAAATATCCAGAAGTTGTCTCACACACGCAAACTGGATCTTTATGCATTTGAAACTTGTTTACCCGATTTGTTATACAATAACATGTTTTATATTTTAACTGTAGAGAGCATGTATTCTGAGGACTTACACAATGAACTCCGCAATAAGATGAACACCAGTGATGAAAGGATGAGTCCCAGGGGACGCGAGGATAGGCTGTCCTACACACAAGATGATAGGTCGTACCAACAATCATCCCCACACAGACACAGTGGGTCCTACACACAAGATGATAGGTCCTACCCCCAACCACCACCAAGCAGACAGAATAGTAGCAGTCCTAGGAGTCCTGTTTTGAACAACAGACGTAACTACAACATTAACCAGTATTCAACACCAGAGGAAGTCAGGGAGTGGATTGAGATTAAAGGATTTTCCAGAAGGTGAATTGTTGTTAATTTCAGTTTCATTACTCAAATTTTGATGACTGACTTTTCTCACAAGATCAGATTCCAAGGTAGTGTTACCCGATCATCTAGTTATTTCTAAATAAAATTTTGAAATTGACCAAAGGCAAGGTTGTATTTTGGGGCTGGTCTCCAACATCATAGATCATCTGAGAATTATACAGAACTGAAAGAAAAAAGAAATGCAGATAAAAGATGTTTATATCATTCAGTCTGATAATCTTTTTGTGTAAAATTCAGTACTTATAAAGTGTTGCCGTTTCCCTTTCTAACAACTTGGTGTCATTGTGTTTTAGGTTTTTATATACTCATTCTTTTCGGTGATTTCAATAACGCCTCTCTCTTTGGTTACCAGAGTTTTACTTTGACAATTGTTTTCCTTCAGATGTATGGATCTTCTAACTGGTTACAATGGCCTTGACCTTTTTGGCCTAGATAAGCATGAATTAGAGAGACTTCTAGGAAGAGATGAGGGACGTTTTCTGGACAGTCTTCTCATGGTGCAGAAAAATAATGCAGGGGTAACAGTTTTATCTATTCAACCAGTCACCATGTTTGTTTTGTGTTTGAAATATTACAGTGCATTATATTTGATAATTTCACAGTGAAGTTATCGAATTGTCTGACTGGTACAGAACTACGCTGGAACGCAAAGTTACAATAACAGGAAATTCAAAAACATACTTCAATAAAGACATAAAAGTTTATTGTTTCTTACAAGAATATGAAAATATATCCCCTTAAGAATGAAATTTAAAAGAAATGTATAAATCTCGTAGATCTTTCTGTTGTTTTTTTTTTTCAAACAACAAGGTCAAGAACATTTCTTCCATCTTTTGCTGTATACAATAGGTTGGCTAATTAATATCTTGAAAAAAAGCTTTTTAATGACAGTAAATATTTAGCAAAGAAGGGAAGTTACTCAGTCAAAGCTTGCATTTTACATTTGTACAGTTTCGTACAAGAGGAGCTTCAGAGCTGAGAGCAATATTAGAACGTAGAAAAGAAAGGTCTGATACAGATGGCAGGCGGGATGATGGTTTTGGTGCTCGACCAAGTTTTATGCCAGAAACACCACCAGACTATTCTCCAGCGGAATCTGATGGTTAGTGTTATAATGGATGTAGCTGGTTGATTTTTTTCATATATTTGATTGTGATTGCTCATCTTCCATTGTCTGTCCATCCATCTGTCTGTCTATCAACATTTTTCTTCAGATTACATCTCCTCTGAAACTACTGGTCAGAATTGCACGAAACTTGGTCAGTGGCATCCTGAAATGGTCCTCTACATGTTTGTTCTGATATTTCAGCTTTACCTTTCTTAGGAGCCACCAGAGCTAAAGTTAGAAAAACCTTTAAATGACTTTCTTATGAACTGCTTGATGGATCTTCATTAAACTTGATCTGTAGCATCATTATAAGGTCCTCTCCCAAATAAGTTTAGATGGGGGAGCTTGGCTGGCCACTAGAGCTAAAAATAGAAATACCTTTTAATGACTTCTTCTCATGAACCACTTGATGGAACTTGGTATGTAGCATCATTGTAAGGTCCTCTCTTGATTTTTTGTCGAGCCTGCTAGCGGATGCGAAGACATAGTTGTCCAAATGGCTGTTCAGTGTATGTGCCTGCATGCATCCGTCCGTCCTGGTTTGTTTGTCCGAACCATAACTTTGACATGCATGGAGCAATCTTGTTTATATTTGGCATGAATGTTAACCACAGTGAGACGGAGTGTCATGCGCAAACCCCAGGTTCCTATCTCAAAGGTCACAGTTGGAGGTCATATGTCATGTCAGATCTTGTCCGGCCCATAACTTTGACATGTATTAAGGAATCTTGTTTATATTTGGCATGAATGTTAACCACAGTGAGATGGAGTGTCATGCGCAAACCCCAGGTTCCTATCTCAAAGGTCAAGTTCACAGTTGGAGGTCAAATGTCATGTCAGATCTTATCCGGCCCATAACTTTGACATGTATTAAGGAATCTTGATTATATTTGGCATGAATGTTAACCACAGTGAGATGGAGTGTCATGCGCAAACCCCAGTTCCTATCTCAAAGGTCAAGGTCACAGTTGGAGGTCAAAGGTCATGTCAGATCTTATCCGGCCCATAACTTTGACATGCATTGAGGAATCTTGTTTATATTTTGCATGAATGTTTAACTTAATGAGACTGACTCTATCTCAAAGGTCAAGGTCACAGTTATGGGTCAAAGGGCGGGCTCGACATGTTGCCCATGGGCATCTAGTTTTAAATGGGGGAGCTTGGCTCCTAGTTACCGGTATGCAAAGTATACCCATTAGAAATAATTGTAACAGGTTACTGCTGTTTGGCTTAAAACTGTGGAGTAAGTAAAGCCATTCTTAGAAAAAATGTTTGTCTTCTGACCTCATACCGACCTGTGGAAATCACCGTTACCAAAAAGTATTTCAATAATTAAATAATAAAATGCTAAATATAGGTTTTGTAAAAGTTCTCACACAAACTTGATTCTTTAATAAGATGTAAATGCTCTCTTGTTAAAAATTCTTATACAGTTTATACTAAAAATCAAAATCAGTTATTCGACAGTGTTTGGAAAAAATGATGACAAGGTATATAAAGTTTATTAATTAGAATTTTAAACAAATTTTTCAGCTTCCTCGGATGACTACGGTGATGCGGGTAAGACACTTCGCAACCTACTAGAGAGACAGCGTAAGAAACTGCAGCAAGTTGGATACAATGGTCCGTACCAGTGATATATAACAACAAAAATATATACTTAATGTGGCCCTCACTAGAGATATATAATGACAAATATATTTGACATGAAGATGCCTCGACCAGTCATATATAGCAACAAAAATGTAGCCATTAGTAGGCCCCTACACACGATATATAGCAGCAAAAGTACAGACATCAGGTGAACAGTTTTGTTGCAAACGGGCCTCATGAAAATATTTCGTAAGCTATGAATACAAATAAGCAGTAAAAGTAATTACAGACATGAATTATTATTACATTATTACATTATGCACATAGAAGCATCTGTGATTTCTGTACAGCTTTGTGGCAACAGAATTATACCAGTATTTGGAAACAGAATCAGCTAACAAGAATTTCTGTCAATAGAGTACGTAATTATATATGCATCCATTAGAGGATAATGTGTAATAATGAATTGATTATGGTATAGCAAACTTTAGTATTCGGAAGTATATAACAAACTGTTTTAAATCTTACCATATGCATCAATAGAATGATTTCATTGTTAAACCCACCATGTTGTATTAACAATATCTAGGTTTTACTGAGCCAATAAACAGTTAATGCAGACATTTTTATGCAAATGTAAACCAGTTATGTTGATACTTCATTGTTGTTCCAGTTATTCTGATATTGCCATGTGAATATGCACAAGTTATTGTCATCATTCTATTGTTATTACATATCAAGTAAAAAGTCATGTTTTTGTATTGCATATCATGGCTTATTGTAGGACAGATTTAAGATTGTTGAACAATAATGTTCTTAGACTCATTACTGTCATTAAGTTCCTACTCAGAAACATACTTTTTCCATTACTTATTAAATCATCATTATATATATTATAAACCTGGAGTTCCAGTGAATTCAAACCGTACTTCATTCTCAGAATCCTGTAGAATTCAGGATTTGGTGTTTCAGTTTATGATTTAGCATATGAAATATAAAAATTTTCCTTGGGCAAACCCTACCTGCAGATAGTGAGACATTCAGTCTCCCACACTTTGGCATCTACACTCACACAGAGGTTGTAAATTACTGTTGTTTTTAGCTTGTCTGATTTTTGAAAAAAATCTGCGAGTTATTGTCATCACTTGATCGTTGGCTACAGCTTTGAAACTTTGCACACTTGTTTATCATCATTAGGGGACTATGTAGGCCAAGATCCATAACTCTTATATGCATATTTCAGAATTATTGCCCTTTTTGTACTTAGAAAATTTGAATTTTTTGCTTAAAATTTTTGTTTAGGTCCACCTCTTCTCAAAAACTGTAAGAGCTACGGCTTTGAAACTTTGCACATCTGTTTCTCATCATTAGGGGGACAATGTAGGTCAAGAATCATAACTCTCACCTGCATTTTGTCAGAGTTATGACCCTTTTTGTACTTAGAAAATCTGAACTATAACTCTTTCTTCATCTTGTCCAGCACTTGCAGTCGAGAGATGGCACCCGAAGGTGGTGTTCTTGTTTTTGTAAGCAAAGTCCAGCCTGTTTCGTAACAGTCAGTTAAGGTGCTGACTGAAAGTGACAACTGTTTACAGTTGAAAGATAGTGTAGGTCAGACTTTACAATACAGAAGGGTAGGATGTTTTAACTTACGTACTCATTGTAAAATATGGTTACCAAAAACTAAAAATTCTTTAAATGACTTCCGTATACGGTCGAATACCGTTACCTCGATATTCAAGGGACTGTACAAATTACATTGACGTATCCGAAGTTCGACGTAACGATATCAACTATCTGGGACTTCTTTGTACTTGTGTTGGACGTCTATATTGTCATTATACAATACTTTTTTTTCAGAGGGTGTGAAAGGGGAAAGAAATAATAAAAAACGTAAATACGATTTTCATTTTATTTACAAATAAAACATCTTAATCAAATACATACATACAACTTTTTAATTTTTCAAAATATACATTTAATCATTAGCATTTTTATTCCTTCCCTAAACAAGTCTGAATGCAGCGGTAACATTCTTAGCTGAGTAATCATTTTGACTGTGCTTCAGTAACGAAAATTTGAAAATTTGCTAGTTAAATACGCATACTGTTACTCAGTCCTAAATGGCAAACTTTTACTCCGTCAAACAGAAAATATTTCATCCAAATTAGTTGTTATATATGAAAACAGATTTCCTGCTTGCACGGTGTTTCATAACACTAATTATTGGGAATTAAAGGTAAACTTCCTGATATTTAAACTGGTTTAAAGATTAAATAATAAATAAAACAAACACACAAACTAACTTGAATATGATTAATACACCGCTGGACAACAATAGGTTGATTTTCACACCTTACAAAAAACATGGATATTATTTGACAAGCTGTGATATCGACGAAACCAGGTGTAAAAACAGTACAGGTAAGTTGACGGGACTGAAACATCTAATCAAGCTAAACAAAATATCGAGCTAATCATATCGAGGTAATGATAAATAATTACATTAAGATAAATAGGGAAAAATCAGGACCGACTCAAACACATCGTGCTAACCAGAGTATCGAGCTAACCGATATCGAGGTAACGATATTCAACTGTATATGTTATCATTTAATTTTGACTCTGGCATCTTGTATAAGAACAATAAAATAATGAATGAGATGTTAACCAGCTTCCTACAAGTTTCCAGCATTTCTTTTGATTAAGAGACACCATTTGCTGACTTAAAGGCGTACGCTAGAATTCCCTGTATATGAGATGGGCGAAAATTTTCCCAATAACAGAATTTCTTCAAACTTTGGATATTGAAGGACAATCATCTAAGAAACAAAAATATGCAATAAAAATCATAGGTCACCGGTATCGTAAAAGAGTTATCTGCCCTTGAAAACGCCATTTTTGGGGGAAATGCGGTTTTCAAGGGCAGATAACTCTTTTTCGATACCGGTGACCTATGATTTTTATTGCATATTTTTGTTTCTTAGATGATTGTCCTTCAATATCCAAAGTTTGAAGAAATTCTGTTATTGGGAAAATTTTCGCACCAAATTCTAGCATACGTCCTTAATGTTATCCAAACCTGGTTAGTAGTTCCATACTAGGTTAGTTAGTGACAGATATGGATTTTTGTATTGATGACAAGCAAATCCTGAAGTAGAAGGTAGTCAGCAAGAAAAAAGTTGGTAACATGATATAAAATAGACATTTTTTCAGAGTTCATTATTGGGTTTAGGCCTCTTTTTCATCACATAAGGATTTTCTTGACAGCATAATTATAGTCAGTACCCAGTCACAATTAGAGTGTTTGCAGATTGCATTTTGCTTTACAGTATTATTTCCTACCAGTGAAGCACTAAGTGATATATATTCTTTTCTAATGTTAGTTGTTTGTGCCATAAATGTTATATACATTTGTTATTATTGTTATTACATGTTATTACTATTATTACAATGCCATTTATTGCCTGGCACTGACCTTTGGTATGTACTGTAAAATCATTTCTATTCAATAACCTTTGCCCTGCTGAATTTCTAAAATGGACTAGTCTATCTTTCAGTTTGGGAAGTACCATTTATTATTTGGAGTGTTGTTCACTGAAAATTTACTGACTGAATAGTGAACAGTGCACTGGTCACAAAGGTAGAATCTTTGCCATCAGCAGGCAAAGGGTTAAGGGGACTTAATGTGCATTGATAATTGATTACAAGGTTGTTCTGATGCATAAAATCATACTACATCTAAAAAGTAAAGTTTTCCTTAATTTTATTCTGCAAAAATATATTTCCCCTTGAAAAAGCAGTTTTGGCCAGAACTACAATATCTTAATTTCCTTAATATCAAATGTTTTCACAATATATTGTACAAGATATTCACTAACCAGCAGTGCTGATGAGTAATATCACAAATATTTTCCTCTACTTGACATATATCACACAACAGTGCTGGGTAAAATGTTTGATATGTTGGATCATTAAAAGTACACACATGTTAAGCTTTTAAATGTGTAATAATATTTATGCTTTCCATATATAGCTTACACAAAGTTTTACATATTTACATAATGCAATAAACAGACATCTACAGCTGTTGTTAGTAGTTTTGTATACTGCAGAACCATCCCTTGCCACTAGTGAACTTTGATATCCTTACCTTAGGTGGTCCAGTGGTAACATGCTCGACTGTCAATCCAGAGGTCTTGGGTTTGAATCCTGGTCCAGGCACTGGAAATGTCTGGGATATTGTAGAGTGTCTCCCATCCAGCTATAAGAGGCCAGTTCTGGTTCTTCACAAGAAAGAGGGCTGTGCCTGTGTCAGTGTAGCCTGGGAAGCCGTTGATAATATTTGTGCTTTGTCAAAAGAAATCATACCCAATATCTATGCACTAAAGATATCACTTAATTTCCGCTAATTAGTGTTAATTGGCATTCGAGTTTCTGATATTATCAACACCTGGGGAAATCTGAAGGAGTTTCCTTGTAACTACTGATTATCGATTTTCTATAATTAGCCTAATTAACATGTAATCATATTTGCGTTTGTTTGAATCGAAAACGAGGCAATGCTACCAAAATTTCGGCAATTTTCGTAGATCACCAGGTCTGCATTAATTTAACGTCTTGATAGCTATGATGCAAATTTAAGTTTATACTGACATATTTAAAAGTTGTTACAACTTGCTGGAAAAGCTATGGGAGGTACAAACTGGTATTTGTCTATGGTCCGGAATTGTTCGGAAACCTTCGGAAGTACACGATTCCGATCTCTTTTTTCCGTGATAATTCCGTTTCTATTTTTAGCCATGGATTATTGCTTTCAGAAGTTATCGTTCTTTATTAAACACCCGCATATTTCGGGTGTAATATAGGTGGCGCTGCAGACGGAAAACAGGTTTCCCCAGGCTGTCAATTTGCAGGTAGAAAAAAAGTAAGAAATTATCGGACTGGATTCCCAGGCTAGTGTCAGTGATCTACACAAGGTACATTAAAGAATCAGGCTGTCTTACTCAGATACATCCGTATCTAAAATTTATCTTTCCTGGTAGCTTTGTCAAGCTCTGCCCCTCTGATCAGATCTCTCTGTATCTGCACAAGGGTGAATCTGGTGCCCTCAAGTGCCTGCCTTTTGTCTGTATACATGCATGCTTATCATAAAAAGGGTGCTATATAAATATGGTATAATATGACAAAGTTATATTTTCATTTCACTTTTATTTTGCAATTTGAGTCGACAGTACTGTTCATGTTCCGTAAGATGGAAGTCTGATGTCAATCACTTGATCCAACATCTTCATTTTTAGCTCCACTATTCGGAGAATAGGGGTACTATTCTACTTACCCCAGCGTCTTTGTCAGCATCAGCGTGAGCTTTCTTGGTTAAAAGTTTTTCAGCAACCTTTGTTTTTCTTTGTTACTATTTCTTATATCTTACTGTAACTTCACATTAACATTGTTCAGCATGCAAACAGAGTATGTACAGGGGCTGGGCCCATTATACCCAAGGTCAAGGTCACCAAGGTGTTATACTTCGGTTATTTTTTAGGTTAAAGTTTTTTGGTAACCTTTGTTTTTCTGTCATATCTTTGTTACTATTCCTTATATCTTACTGTAACTTCACTTAAACATTGTCCAGCATACAAACAAAGTATATGCAGGGGCTGGGCCCATTATACCCAAGGTCAAGATCACCAAGGTGTTATACTTGGGTTATTTTTAAGGTTAAAGTTTTTCGGCAACATTTGTTTTTGTCATATCTTTTTTACTATTGCTTATATCTTACTGTAACTTCACATAAAAAATTGTCTAGCATACAAACAAAATATGTGCAGGGGCTTGGCCCATTGTACCCAATTTTTGGCAATCTTTGCATTCTGGATATAACAAGTACAATATAAGATAATGACTTGAAACTTAAAATGTATCTTTATCATCATCATCTGCTATAATAACAAGAGGGTCATGATGACCCTGGATCGCTCACCTGGGTTATATGAGCTACATGTTTCAAATGTCAAACTGATGCTAAAATATTAAGAAAGTAGGTCAGTAGGTCACATTCATGGTTACTGGAAGTCAGTTTTAAGATCGGTGTGCAAAACTGTACATGTCATCCAAATTTCAAGGCTGTGTCTTAGAAAACAAGAAAGTAGGTCAGTAGGTCACATTCATGGTCACTGAAAGTCAGTTTTAAGATCGGTGTGCTAAACTGTACATGTCTGTACATGTCATCCAAATTTCAAGGCTGTATCTTAAAAAACAAGAAAGTAGGTCAGTAGGTCACATTCATGGTCACTGAAAGTCAATTTTAAGATCGGAGTGCACAACTGTACATGTCATCCAAATTTCAAGGCTGTATCTTAAAAAACATTAAAAATAGGTCAAGGTCACAGTCAGGTGACCCTTTATCACTTGGGGTCATCAGGTAATTATAATTAAACAGTCTAGGAAATATGATCTGATAATTTTTTGAAGTATTTTTTCCTATATAACTTATGTAACATTTGACCCCCAGGGCAGGCCCTCTTTTCACCCCAGGGGCATAATTCGAACAATCTTGTTAGAGATCAACTAGGCAATGATACATACAGAATATCAAAGGCCTAGACCTTGAACTTTCAAACAAGAAGATTTTTAAAGTTTTTTCCTATATAAGTCTATGTAAAACTTGGGACTCCCTGGGTGGGGCCTGTTTTCAACTCAGGGGGACATAATTTGAATAATCCTGGTAGAGGACCACTAGGCAATGCAACATACCAATATCAACAGCCTAGGCCTTGCAGTTTCAGATAAGAAGATTTTAAAAGTTTTTTCCTGTATAAGTCTATGTAAAACTAGGGACCCCCGGGGCAGGGCCTCTTTTCACTCCAGAGTAATAATTCCAACAATCTTGGTAGAGGACCACAAGGCAATGCTACATACCAAATATCAAAGGCCTAGGTCGTGTGGTTTCAAACAGGAAGATTTTTAAAGTTTTTTCCAATACAAGTCTATATAAACCATGTGACCCCCGGGGCGGGGCCATATTTGACCCTAGGGGGATTATTTGAACAATCTTGGTAGAGGACCACTAGATGATGCTACATACAAAATATCAAAGCCATAGGCCCTGTGATTTTGGACAAGAAGATTTTGGAAGTTTTCCCTATATAAGTTTATGTAAACCATGTGACTGTCAGGGCGGGGCCATATTTGATCCTAGGGGGATAATTTTAACAATCTTGGTAGAGGACCTCTAGATGATGCTAAGTACCAAATATTAAAGCCCTAGGTCCTGTGGTTTTGGACAAGAAGATTTTTAAAAATTTTCGTTTTGGTTGCCATGGCAACCAGAGTTCTGCATGGATTTCAATTCTTTGGGCAATTTTGAAAGAGGGCCACCCAAGGATCATTCCTGTGAAGTTTGGTGTAAATCTTCCCAGTGGTTTTGAAGATTTTTTTAGAAATTGTTGACACATGATGCACAATGCACATAGAGAAATTTAGTAACACTCATAGACAGTCATGTTTTAATTAAACAAATCAACATGATTGAAGGAATTTGTAACAGAGTCATCCAAGGAACATTGCTGTCAAATTATTTTGACAAAGCAACAGTTTGGCAGTTCAGTGTTTTCCATATAGCAAAATAGGGGAAAACTTAGCCCAATGCCTTGGTGGCCCCACCCCTAGAACATTGCTTTCATATTATTTTGAAATTGAACCAGCTGTCTGAAAGTACATATATTCGGTCACTGTGACCTAGTGGTTAAGGCGTCCGCCTCGGGATCTTGTGGGACTCGTTCCGAAAAGGCCGGTTCATGAGCCACGAGCTAGTTAAATGAATGGTTACCGACTTCTATCTGCCTGGCATAATGGTAGAAGTTGGGAGGTAATTGGTACGCACAATAAAGGTGTCTCATAAGCCAAATTGGCTGGCCCTTTCATTAGGAGTGACACTATAATAAACAAGACCTTTACCTTTTTATAGCCAATGGAGGTTGCGGTTAAACTCTGTATTAAATGAAACAAACTCTCTACGTTACAATACATCGTAAGTGACGTCTAACGTCACGCATAAGTTGGCGTATAAATAACGTCAATGCTATTTCCGACATAGCCAAATAGGAAAAACTAGCCCCAGCCCCTGATGGCCATGTTTTTAATGAAACAGAATAATGTGAAGGAATTTTGTAGAGGGTCAGTTTAGGAACAATGCTGTCAAATTATTTAGAAATTGAAACAGCAGTTTCAGAGAAGATTTTTAAAGTTTTCCATACACCCACATTGGGACCCTTGTGAAAAAGTTCTAAAAAAAACGGAATGTTTTAATGGAATTTGGTGCAGGGTCACCCAAGGAACATTGCTATAAAATTATTATCAAATCAGACCAGCAGTTTCAGAGATTTTAAAACTTTCCAAAAAGCCATATAGAGAAACCAGCCCCACCTACCTGCAGCCACGTTTCTTAACAGAAGGAATTTGGTACAGGGTTACACAATGAAGGTTGCTGTTAAATAATTTTGAAATTGAACTAGTAGTTTGAGAGCAAAATATTTTCAAAACTCCCCCCACTTCTGGCAGCCGTGATTTTTAATCAAACAGAATAATATGAAGGAATTTGGTACAAGATCACAAAAGGAACATTTCTGTGAAATTATTTTTTTTTTAAAATCAGGCTAGCAGTTTCTTAGAAGAAGCATTTTCAAAGTTTTCCTTTCAGTTGCAATGGCAGCCAGTATTCGGCCAGCTTGGCTAAGACTTGAAGGAGTCTACAAGGAGACCACCTAAGGAACATTCCTGCAAAGTTTGAAATTAGTGGTTTAGGAGATGTTCTGTAAAAAAATTGTGGATGACAAACAGCTAATGATACTTAAAGCTCACATCGAGCATTTTGTGTTTATATGAGCTAAAAAGACCTTTAAGGGAACTAAATAATGCAAGCAGAACATGCAAACACTTTACATACCAATCAGTGCTGTCCAGTTACACAATAAACTTGAAGTTAAGGAGATGCAGGGATAATACTTTGTGGCAAGACTGAATATTTATGAAGACACCAATTATCAAAAATCAAAGGGCCATAACTCTATAGGTAAACTGATTTAACTGTATAATACACATTAACTAGGCCTGTTACTGATTATTATTTCTAAAGTTGCCATGTGACCTATATTATATTTGAGTGATTCTTATCCCTGCTGATCATTTCAAAGTTCTGTTAAAATCCTAACAATATGAAAGGACTAGTTTGGACATATTTAAAAACAAGAAGCTGTGTTCAATAAACGCTTGATGCCCCCAGTGGCATCCTTGTCGATAGATTTTGCACCAAAGTCCAAAACGAGGTCAAGGTCAAGGTCAAACTGAGGTCAGGTGATGTTTGAAGATGAAGAATGGTCACAGCTTACATCTGTATTAGTATCAATTCATTCTTGTAAGGAGTATTGATGCTAGACGATACGGTCTCATTTGGTTAACCAAGAGATGGCCCATATAAAGCAACCTAAGTCCAAAATGAGGTCAAGGTCAAACTGAGGTCAGGTGATGTCTGAAGATGAGGAATGGTCACAGGTTACATCTGCATAAGTATCAAGTCATTCTAGTAAGGGGTATTGACGCTAGACGAAACGGTCCCATTTGGTTAACCTCGTATGGATGGACTAACGGACAGGACAATCACTACAAGCCTCCCGCATCAGTAGATGCTGGGGGCATAAAAATACATAAAAGGGGTTATAACTTAAAAAGAATCCAGTCAGAAAATGCTGTCACTGTGCTTATAGCATTTCACATGGTCAATGCATAATCTGACCAGTGGTTTAAGTGATGTGGGGACAAGATTTTATGACATCCTATATATCTTCCAGACATGACTTTTTTCATGCCCTGCACCAATTAGAGTCACTACTTACAGCCCTTGTTAAGTGCATGAAAAAGGTGTTACTGTGCGAATACTATGGCTCGAGTATCAGAATGGTATCTACAACTCTTAACAAGAGGCTAGGGAATAACAGAAGAATGATTTGTTTTTTTCACCAAAGATTAGTTAACATAACATTCGCTACGATCAATGTAGGTCTACATTAATTTCTTCTTCCTGTATTTAACCCTTACTTTACAGACTACTATGCAGTACATATGTGAATGTACAAGTACTGTGGCTGAATATATCATACATATGTGAATGCACCAGTACTGTGGCTGGATATATCGTACATATCTGAATGCACCAGTACTGTGGCTGAATATATCGTACATATGTGAATGCACCAGTACTGTGGCTGGATATATCATACATATCTGAATGCACCAGTACTGAATATATCAAGACATCATGCATAACCTATTCTTTAATGATTAACTGTAAACTTGTAACTTGACCATTTGTAGCTTTGTCATTCTTGTGTGTGCATGCATGCTCATGGTGTGGATGTGTACGCACACATACAGATGTAGGTATACATAGTTGATAAATGTAGCTCATTTTAAATGCAAAACCACGGTGTGTATGACAATTGCCAGAATTACATAACTTCTGTTGATTTCTTGTGTCAGCGAGACAATATTAATGCATCTGGCACAAGTTACTGCACTTTAACTCGGCTCAAAATATTTGTTTTAAAAAGCCTCGTGCTCAGTTTGAGTTATTGCAAAGGTAAACATCTTAATGTGAAGATCTTGGAAAGATTTATCTTAAAACTAGACAACAGTGACAATATCTGTGAACACTTGAACCTTCTGTTCTATCTCAATGAAATGACAAAGAGAAATTTTTCATTTTATTCATAAACAATCTTTTTCCAATGTCTATCATACAAATGTGGCATAGCATGTGAAGGGAAAAAAACTACCAACAAAAGACTTGCAACAAAGTAATAATTATATCTTACACCGTTCAAAACTTGTTGGACCCAGAAAAACTGCAAATATATTTTCAGTTCCTAAAATTACTGCAGAAATTAAATTTCTACATGATTTTAAGTTCCTTAGAAAAATCTTAGTGGTTGGAGTATCATACTTGTACGGATAGGCATAGCTTGTATGGGTACATATTTTGTCATAATAAAGTGCCTATTTCAATGCCTTGACTCACTCTTTGAGTTTAAGCACCATATCACAATATATGAATACAGGCTTTCATGTTTAATTTCAGGCAGTTTCTGGGATGTCAAAATTCAAAACATTGCAATTTTACATTCAAAATGTACAGGTAATCCCTTTTATCCTAAATATGAGAGGAGCAGTAGCTCATATATAGAGATTTACTACAATTATGGGTACCCATATTAAAGTTGAATTCTCTCTTTTTATGGATAAAAGTATTCAGTAACTGACAACCAAACTGGAAAATTGGTCTGAATGTACAAAGATCTTGATGATTAGGCCAGTTATGTAAAAATAATTTACTCAAACCATGCGAAACAAACTTATTTCCACATGTAACTATATGTACCATCATTCACTGCAAGTCCTCTACCAAAATCATGTATGGTTTCTGAATGTGGGTCAAACTGAAATAACATTAATGTCAGATTTATCTTAATAGTTTTCATGGTAAGTTTCTAAATTGTAACTGTAAAAATCTGAGAAAACTAATGAAAACCAATGTGTAATATTTCTTACAAGTTTGGGTTTGGGAAATGTTGTTTAAAGATAAAACAATAATAAGTCAAACCTCAGTCCATCAAAAAAAACTGCTAAACCAAAGCGTTCGAATGACAGTAACCTACAACATTTGCTATATGATGTGGTGTCCTTTTACTGAAATGATCTGACATTCATATATAAATGCATAAAAATTCCCCCTCTCCTCAGTCCTATATGAAACCCTCTTGTACACTAGAGAATTCAAAGAAATGACTAACTGTGAAATCAGTAATCCAGGGGGACTTGTTTTGGGTTTTGCTGATTCAGCATGCAAAATTAAATATTATCAAACAGAAATCTTCCCTTTAATTTTACTTTAAAAATGTGCTCTCCACAATTTCATGTCCCGTGTAATAAAAGCAGTAATCTGGGTCAAAAACACAATGTCTATGACAATGAAATGAATGATACACAGTACATCAAAATGCCCATATGCAGTCTGCACAGATTTACCGACTTTGTCAACCACACTCAGCACAAAGCTTTATGTACAAAATGCATCCGTCAGTGAAATAAAGCACAGACCGCTGTTTCAAAGCATCCGTAATCTTATCCAGAAAGCACCATTATTTTTTTTTCAAGTTTTACTGTATAAGCAGTTGTTACACATAAGTACATCATGATTACTAACAAGCATAAAAAGATAATCTTTGTCTCAAAATGCAAAATCAAGCACTTTATCCACTTTACTGCGTAAGCAAATGAAATGTAAAAATGCACTTTTCTGGCACTTGGTGTTTCCCTGACCATCTTGATAGAAAGGCAAAATGCGAGACATTGTAAAGTTTCACTGTTTACTGGTATACAAGACGCAGATCTTACCAGCATCTAAATGTACTTCTACAAGTCTAAAGACACTGTTATTACACAATTATCAAAATGCAGAATACTTATCATCTACACCCAGTACAGCTGCTCATGTTGGAGTATATTATATTCAGTTCTTGCATGTAGAAGTTAAAAATGTAATCAAAATATTTTACATGGTATCTGTACATCACACTCAGCTCGTTTCTATTTACATATCAAAACCTTCTTTCTTTCCAACCTGGAACATTATTCATTTTATAAATGAAAATAATATATACAGTCAAACAAATTTATAAATCCATGCTTGGTTGAGCCAATTAATGATCTCTATTTACAGGTTAAAAACCAGTGTATCAAACTGAATCAAATATAAAACTAGCAGTCAATAAAGACAGGTTTTCTCTGTTCAAAAGTGTCTTTTAACACAGGTGTGACAGTACAAAAATACGTTGGGGGAACTGTTGCTGATTTTGTCCGTGACCTTAAACTGTAGAAGTAAGCATTAATATCATATGAAGCAAACAAATTTTTCTTTTTCACAAATTTACACACTGTATTTCCTATACAGTTCAATGATTGTTATTATTTCTAATTCACAACTCATCTTGGTGTTTTTGTTTTAAACTTGACATTCGTATCATACTGTCAAAAACTCACTGTCACACTCCTAGTTGAAACAAATAGCACTTTTTTCCTGCACCATTAATATCTTTACAAATATTTTTCTATATCTCATGGTTCTCTTATCTCATACTGTCCTGAGATTTTCTCTTTGTGTTTAATGGAAACCACATCAAACTTAATGCGAGTCTGTGTCAATTATTTATAAAAATGTTGCTTTCATTTCCAGCAGGTTTTATACATCACATCACAAATGGAAGAATGGCGGGAGGATAAACAGCTCATCGGTTATTAAAATCTCCCGTATTGAGTCTCGGTCGAGGGCGGTCTCCAAAGATGTATCGATTGTCATCCGTAATACTTTGTTGAGCCAATGCTTGCATACTGGCAGCAATCTGATCAGGCTCTGATGGCGTCAACTACAATGAAAATAGTTGATTTTTTTTTCAGTTTTTACTTTCTGCTATTGATTGCATCATGGTTATCTGACAGAGTGAATAACTGTTGGTACAGGAAATATTTCTACAAATGTCATTAAATCATCATCAAGTTTTGGGTTCTCTTCAAAATGGGCAAATATATCAAAAGCAAACAGACCTATACATTTTATTTCCAGATATGATAAAATAAGACAACATAAAACTGTAAAGTCTCATAAAAATCTACTTTTTTGTTTCGTTTCTTTTACTGTGTGCAAAATGTCATCAATCTTTTTATTTTCCAACAGACTCCAATTTTGAAAACTTGCTCCAGGTATATATATTTTTTTTCAAACCTGTGAAGCAGAAGTTCAAGCAACAGAGCCAATGTTTTTATTGTTTTGAAGAAAAATGTTGATGCAGACGTGCAGTCTTATCTTGATCATCCCAGAAATTTTGAAACCATGGGCCATTTAACAATAATATGTATTCAAAGCAAAATGTAGAGGTGATTTTTGCAAGCAAAACTAAACATTAGATAAGACTTACATCCTCTGATTCGTCGAGGAAGTCAGTTCGGTGTTGCCGGTTCCAGGCTGGCACAGAAACTGGTACCGAGGAGGAATACATCATTTCTGGTTTCGATCTCGTCCTTGGCAGCTCGGTAACAAATGATTCTGTGACAAAAAACAAATTCTAGAAAGCATATCTTACTTAATTACCACTGTTCCTTCAGTCTAACTTTTCAAGAGTAATCAACAAGATCTTATATTTTTATGTGAAGTTTAATGGTTTATAAGAATGCCCATCTCAACACAGATAAGCAAAATTTATAAACACAAACTGTAAGAGGAGAAAGCTCACTCAACTATTTTGACGTTGGTTAGTTATACAGTGGAGTCCGCTTATTTGCATACCCAATTTGTCAAAGCAAAATATGCGAATAACCGGGCTATTCGTTTATCCGAATATACGTATATGGCATCTGTTTCGGTATGCTTCGGCTGCTCTAGGAGCAATGGTTATTACTTTGAATCAATACGGCAACATTAATTGGAAAATGTGTGGAGTGATTAATCATACCTGTGTAACTATGTTTTAAACAAATAAAGTTGTAAACGACAATATTTTTTATTTACCACTGACTGGAATTTACCCGCGAATCGTACAGATATCAAAACGCCATGCCGGTAATTTTCCATTCCACGAGCACGTGCGACCTATCGTAATGCCTAACTTACAACGCCGTTACTTTTGTTTATCGACACGTATACAAAAAATGCGCGTCACGCATTCATTTTTTTATTTTATCGCTTCAGATTTTCAACACCGATTGAGAAGTAATATAGTTTGAATTCTATAATGATTTAAAAAACGTTTTAACAGAAATGTTGGCAAAATTCTATAAAAACGGTCGAATTTTCATAAAATTACTTGCAAAATTTCAAACAGCGCGATCCTAAATACTTATTACTTTCTAAAAGTAAATAGATGATACAAATTATGGGCATAAAATTCAGACTTTTGACCAGAAAGTACAAAAAACAGAATAGAAAAATCTTAAATAATGAAAAGGCAGCAGCAATTTAAAAATATGAAGTAAAACGATTTTTGCACAGATTTCTGTTACGCGACCTCGTGTACGTACATAGAAAATGCGGTTAAAAAACAAAAACAATAATGTTGTTGCGTATTTTTAATAACTTTTGACTGAATCTTTGTACATATATTTTTTGACACGACACTTTATAATAAGATAATCTTTTCAAACCATAATGTAATTTCCTTGAGGGCAAATAGGTCACAGGGGTAAGAAATCCGCTATTATAGTTTGACACGTTTACCTGTCAGTTTATATGGGATATTGCACATTCGCTTTAACAAATTAAAAAGAATTTGTTTGTTATTGATTGTTACGACACTAGATCTACTTCTCAGCACTTAAGAACCGAGGCGGTACGATCAAACAGTGATGTGCAACATGGCGCGAAAACATGACGTAATGCCACGAAAATCTCGGGGAAACTATACAGCTTTGACCTCCACTTCTAATGTCACGCACCAATTGTCACCTAGGCGATGTGAAACAGCTGATCGGCTAGAGTAATTCACAGTAAATTTTCGGCATCTTTTGATCATTTTTATCGCTGTTTGCGACCAAATTAGTGGACTTTTAGCCAAATGTTTTATGCAATTAAGCGGGACGGATTAAAAAATCAATGCAATTATGCGAAATACTTTAAAGGTAATTATATAGGGATCGATCGGTGCTTCAAGTTCGTATGCGAATATCCGGGATATGCGATTAACCGATATGCAATTAAGTGGAACGTACTGTATAAGGTATATCAGAGGAAATAGGTATCACTAGAGTAATTTATATCTGTTCGTCAGAGGAAACAAAGACTTTCATGTGCGAAGTTTGTAAACTGACAAGGTGAAATTAAATAAGCCTATTTCTTTATAGAAAAGTACATTGGATGTGGGGCAGATGTGATGTGGGTGATAACGCAGAACAACTGCTGCAAGTTTGAATCAATTCTATTAAGTTGGCTTGGAAAAAAAGCAGCCAAACTTGAATCTGGAATGCTAAGTACAGACAGCATAATTCCTGAAATATTGGTGCAAGAGTTATGGATCTGTAGGTGATGATGCGAAAGAACTGTTTCCGGTTAAATCAAATCTGTTACATAACAAAGTGGAAGTGCAACAAAACTGTAACCTGAAATTCTATGTAAAAAGGGGACATAATCTGGGATTTGTTTCACTACATAACAGAGACTTATATTCTGATACTTCACAATTCCAAAATGACCTCTTCACAACAGAACTAGATGTGTGTCCATAGAACACAGGTGTCCCCTCTCTCCTGTCATTGTAAATGGTTTCATGACTAGGTGAAATGTTTTTTAAGATATATGCAACATAAACTTTTAAGCACTTTATGTGTATTTTTCACTAAGTCAAGGGCCTTAACTCTTGTTTGGACAAGTGAAATCCCTAAGAGAACATCACGTGCAAAACTTCACATACTATATAACAATTCTGTAATGTTTATTGACTCTAAATCAAATACTTTTTGAAATACATGCGACACAAACCTGTATGCCATTTATGCATATTTTTTACTTAATCAAGTAACAGAAATGCCAAACAAAACTCCATGTGCACAACTTCACATGCTGAATAATGTTTGTATTATGTTTCATGACCCTAGGTCAAATACGACATGAACTTTTACGTCCTTTTATGCCGTAACTCTAGTCAGGCAGAATGAAATCTCTAACAAAACCCTAGAAGCACAACTTCACTTGCTGAATAATATTCCTGTAATGTTTCATAATCCTAGATCAAATACTTCTGAGATACATTTGACACAAACTTTTTGGCCCTTTTTATGCGTATTTTTTATTAAGTCAGGGGCCATAAATGTGTAAGATCCCAATCAAAACACCAGGTCCATAACTTCACATGCTGGATAAAAATCTTGTGAGGTTTGTTGACTCTGGTCCAAAACCTTCTTGAGATATTAACAACACAAATTTGGACAGACAGGTGGATAAGGGCAATTCTAAGAGATACAAGAGCTGTCCGTAAGACAGCGCGCTCGACTTTTCTCAGTGCTTGACTCTGAATGAGAGCTTTGCCAGTAAAAAAAATTCCAAGTTAAAAAGGGACATAATTCTGTCAAAATTCAAATCAGAGTTGTGGGAATTATTTTGTCTCCTGGTGTAGACTTTGATAGAAAATAACTATTTTGAGTTTCAAGTCAAAAGCTTTAATAGTAACAGAGATATTTGACTTTATCAAAATTAAAAAAAATAATTCTAAGTTAAAAAGGGGCATAATTCTGTCAAAATTCAAATCAGAGTTATGGGAATTGTGTCTTCTGGTGTAGACTTTGATAGTAAATAACTATTTTGAGTTTCAAGTCAAAAGCTTTAATAGTAACAGAGAGATTTGACTTTATCAAAAATTTTAACAAAAAATTCTAAGTTAAAAAGGGGCATAATTCTGTCAAAATTCAAATCAGAGTTATGGGGATTGTTTCTCCTAGTGTATACTTTGGTGGTAAATAAGTATTTTAAGTTTCAAGTCAATAGCTTTGACAGTAACAGAGATATTTGACTTTATCAAAAACTTTAACCAAAAATTCTAAGTTAAAAAGGGGCATAATTCTGTCAAAATTCAAATCAGAGTTATGGGGATTGTTTCTCCTGGTGTAGACTTTGATAGTTAATACCTATTTTAAGTTTCAAGTCAATAGCTTTGATAGTAACAGAGATATTTGACTTTATCAAAAACTTTAACCAATGGTTATGCCGAAGCCGACGCGGGTGCAATAGCTCAACATTTTCTTCGAAAAGTCGAGCTAAAAATGGAAGTGCATCAATTTGGACATGGATACTAAGTGAGAAAGATAGCTCTCCATAAATATCGTATAATTGAGCTTTAAAGGATTACTTTTCCTAAAATCAACAGGACTGTATTTTTATAAAACTGAAATGATCACACAATTAGAAGCTTTAACAATCTGTAAACTACTTATATTGTACAAACCATCATCTTCATTCTCATCTGAGGAAGAATCCTGATAGAAGGGTTCCTCACTTTCCATCCCATCAAATGAAAACAGTGCTGAAATTTAAAATACAACTGCAAAGAAAATGTTCCTTACAAGACTACACCAAGACTCTTCTATTATAAATGCCTAGAAACCAAGGTAAAAGGTTCTAAAACTTTGAAAACCACTCCCCAGCATATGATTGGTTGTTTCTCAGTACAAATTTGATACGGACCAATGACATGGCTGCATTCTGAGAATTGTCTTCAAGCTAAAATTCATACTTGAAGAAGAACATACTCTTTTTCTATGCTGATGAATTATTATGTACTTTAAATTGAGAGAAGGAACAGCGATTTCTACAAGCAAAGTGTTATATATGTACTGTTATGAAACTCCCCTTTCATGCTTTCAGATGATCGTCTAATTCCATAGAGTTGTAAGTAAATGATAATACTTGTCCTAAACTGAATCTTAACTAAGCAGATTAGGTGACCATTAAATGTGGCAATTACTGGAACAGAAAGTGATCAGTTTTGAATGTTAATGATAGGTGACCAATAAAATGCTGACATTTGGCAAAATCAGATTTTAAGTACAGTAGTAATTAACAAGAGGGTAGTGTTATTTCTAGAGCGACGCAGCGGGGCGCCCCGCCCTGCCCTTTTTAACTGCCACCACGCTGCCCTTATAATGTATCCCGCCCTTTATCCTGTAGACATGCCTCGCTGATTTTTTATCAGTAAATTAGGTCACGGCGAGTGCACACAGGTAACGAGAATCAATGAGGTGTTATGATTAATTGATAAAGTATTGATTATGTGTACTGTCAAGCGCCAATTAATAAATTATCCGTAAGCAGCCAGCTGATTACCGAGCACGTGAAAAGCGCCCTGTAAAATTTCTTCATGCAAGCTTTAAATTAAACCATTGTTTAGTATAATAAGAATATATCTTTGCAGTCTAATCCTACCTTCATTTTTACTAGAAAATCCACAAATTTTAATGAATTTCGAAAGCAAAAATAAGTTAAAGATATCCGTTCACGATTCTAATTACACCCGATGTCATATACAAACAACAACAACAACAACATGCAAATTTTCAATTATTCCGTCAAAAAAGCTGAATATCACAGTTATTTTTTATGATAAGTAACATCATAATTTGAGGAATTATCTCTGGTTTACCTTTGTGAGCAAAAACCACTTTCACATGTCATTCCGAAAGTGTACCAGTATCCGGATAGTACATTTTGGATACATTTTTTACAAACTTTTATAGCACTTTTGTGTTAATGAAATATTGATGAAAGACCTAATTAATATGACATAAATTTTGATACATATTAGTTTACAATGTGACCTGAAACTGACCTTTTTATTATGTTGTAACATGATCTTGGCTTCAAGCTTACTAGACACATATAACATATAAAAACCCTCCACTATATCATAATTATCCATATGAATAAGCTGACATCCTTGATAACATTTTTTGAGAAAAAAGCTTCAATGAATGGTTTGACAAAAAATATAAGGTAATGTTAAACCCTTTGTAAACTCTGTTACTGGTTTTGGGAACATATCTTTTACCACTTTTATTCTGTGATTTAAAAGTATGTGCACAAAAATCATAAGTCTAATAAATACATAACTATAAACATCTAGAAATGTAACTACTGCTGTGGTAACCTTCCAGTTTAAAACGGCAATATGCCCCTTTTTGGCAGCACCCTGCCCCTTTTAGACAGCACCCTGCCCTTTTTGAGCTCTAGAAATAACACTAAGAGGGTCATGATGACCCTGGATCGCTCACCTGAGAAATATGAGCTACATGTTTCAAATGTCAAATTGATGATTTTTAGAAATTTTTTGGAAGATTTTCCGAGGTGTACAAGCAAGTTACCCCTGGGGCGGGCCAATTTTACCCCGGGGGTCATGATTTGAACAAATTTTGTAGAAGTCTACTAGGCAATGCTACATGTCAAATATCTAAGATCTAGGCCTTCTGGTTTAGTTTTAGCAAATTTATAAAGATTTTCCTATGTAAAATCAAGCGACCCCTGGGGTGGGGTCAATTTTGACCCCGGGGGTCATGATTTGAACAAATTTTGTAGAGGTCCACTAGGCAATGCTACATGTCAAATATCTAAGCTCTAGGCCTTCTGGTTTATTTTTAGAAAATTTTTGAAGATTTTCCTATATAAAATCAAGTGACACTTGGGGCGGGGCCAATTTTACCCTGGGGGTCAAGGTTTGAACAAAGTTTGTAGAAGTCTACTAGGCAATGTTACATATCAAATATCTAAGACATAGGCCTTCTGGTTTAATTTTAGCAAATTTATGAAGATTTCCCTATGTACAATCAAGTAACCCCTGGGGCTGAGTCAATTTGACCCTGGGGGGGTCAAGATTTGAACAAATTTTGTAGAGGTCCACTAGGCAAATATCTAAGCTCTAGGCCTTCTGGATTATTTTAAGACAATTTTGAAGATTTTTCTATGTACAATCAAGTAACCCCCTGGGGCGGGGTCAATTTGACCCCAGGGATCATGATTTGAGTAAATTTGTAGAGGTCCACTAGGCAATGCTACATGTCAAATATCTAAGCTCTAGGCCTTCTGGCTTATATTAAGAATATTTTTGAAGATTTTCCTATGTAAAATCAAGTGACCCCTGGGGCGGGGTCAATTTTGACCCTGGGGATCATGATTAGAACAAATTTTGTAGAGGTCCACTAGGCAATGCTACATGTCAAATATCTAAGCTCTAGGCCTTCTGGTTTATTTTTTTTTAAAAATTGAAGATTTTCCTATAGAAATCTATGTAAAATCAAGTGACCCCTGGGGCGGGGTCAATTTTGACCCTGGGGTCATGATTTGAACAACTTTAGTAGAGGTCCACTAGGCAATGCTACATGTCAAATATCTAAGCTTTAGGGCTTCTGGTTTTCGAGAAGACTTTTAAGATTTTCCTATGTAAAATCAAGTGACCCCTGGAGCGGGGTCAATTTTGACCCCGGGGTCATGATTTGAATAAATTTGGTAGAGGTCCACTAGGCAATGCTTCACACCAAATATCTAAGCTCTAGGGCTTCTGGTTTTTGAGAAGAAGATTTTAAAGTTTTTCCTTTCGGTTGCCATGGCAACCAGAGTTCTGTATGGAATTCAATTCTTTGAACAGTTTTTGTAGAGCTTCACCCAAGGAACATTCCTTTGAAGTTTGGATGAAATTGGCCTAGCGGTTTATGAGGAGATGTCGTTTAAAGTAAAAGTTTACGGACAACGGACAAAGAACGCCGGACAGTGAGTGATCCTAATAGCTCACCCTGAGCCTTTGGCTCTGGTGAGCTAATAAACATGAAACAAAACAATTTGTAATAAAGAAACTATCGTACGATCATCTGGATCTTTTTCCATCATGGGAGGTAATGACTTCACACGGCTCACTGTTTTCTGAAAGCATAAACAAGGTTATTGTCATAATTAATTTTCATAGTTAAAATAACTGCCATTACTGTCTTTCAAATGTATTACTTTTACATTTGTTTTGATGTTAAATGATATTTTTTTCACTAGTTCAGGATATTAGAAGTACTGGTACAAGATCAATAAAATACTTGTAAACACTAGAAAAACCAAATGTTTATCCCTATAAGTTATCAGGGATGAGACTGTTCTTAGAACAAAACAAGAATGGCAACCAGTCACAATATACACCAGTCACAGCAAATTACTTTTCAATTTTTAAAGTACACTACTTATAATATTGAGCAGATCAGCTGTCAATTTTCTCGCTTTTGACTAATTCAAGGGCCATAACTACACTATAACAGACTGGTCATTAAAGACTATCAACCTGGTGATCAAACTTGGCCCAGATAATATAGAGGATATTTGATGATGAAATTTTATTTCATTGAGTGAGCTTTGAGAATAGTATTTGATATTTTTCACTGTGAAATTATCAAATATATTTTTCACTTATATCTCAGTATTTCACCGGAAAGCATAAAATAAATGTCTGTAAATTTTCTGATTAAGTTTAAGTCATTAAAAGTGGAAACTTGTCAGTTTTTTTAAAATTTAAGTCATTCGAGAATGATAACTCAAGGAGAGACGGAATGAATCCAGCTGGTTATCAAACTTGTTTGAGATATTATGCCATTAAACACTAACACAGATTAGTGAACACTGGATACAAACTACTCAAGTAAGAGGTGGGCACCGTCAATTTTCACGAATTTCATAATTCAAGGGCCATAACTCCAGATTAGCTGTTTATCAAACTTATCCCAGGTGCCTATAAACATTGTGACAAGTTAATTTGACATTAGAAAGAACTACCCAAGTTAGAGAGCAAACATTTTTTGTAGATGCCGGTCTCCAGATACAGGCGTTCACAAGATATGTCCCATTTCTCAAGCTTATTTCCAAAATGCAAAATCATGCCCCTATCTATATATAGGTCAGTTTGTAGATGTTGCCACAAGGATTGTCAAGTTAGAGTATGAACTAAATCAGGCCATTAATGTGGGCTGTACTCAATCTGGTACCTCAGATAGACAGACCGGCACTAGCTATTAAATGAACAATGGGCATAAAAAAGAGGCAATCTTAAAAATCTGAAATACCCCTACAACTTTTAAACAAAATTCTAATGTTAAAACATACCTGGCCAAATCTGTAAAGTTTTATTTCAAATTCTTGTTCCATAAAGGGGAAAACAGCAGAAAGAGAAAATCAAAGCCCTGTGTATGTAGATTTACACAGTAACGCACATACACACAGGTCTAGTTACCTTTTTAGCTGGTGATTTTCTTGCTTCTGTTAATCTCTTTGAAGAATCTGAAGAGAAATTAAACATTTTGTGTTATTACAATAATGCACTTCAAATCAGTTTCTTTTATGTGTTTAACATCATATTTCAACAGTATTCCAGTTTATACAGCAGTCAGTTACTCAATTCTGTGTTCCTGGATTCCTAATCAATATTAATGTATTTTCTGCAAGTAACTGACAACTTTCCCACAACCAAGGTAGAGAATGAATGACCTAAGACACACTCACCACGGAGAACGTATCCTTCACCAAGTTTTCATTAGAAGTCTTGTGACCTTGCCTATTGAACTAACTGGGTGGGCTCCATTCAAAATTAAGACATATATTTGATGTAATGTATGACAAATAACTAGATTTCCCTAATATATGCAGATTTTAGCATATAATTCATAGTTCTTTATATAGCCTAGCTTTCTGTAGGAAATTTAATTTTTCACTGTCTGAGGTGAACAGCAAACAAGAGCTGTCCGTAAGACAGCCAAGCTCGACTATTCGAAATATTGTCACAGATGCAGGAAATTGTTACCCAAAATGTTAAATATCAAAAGAGTTTTAAGTTCGAAAGCGGACATAATTTGACCAAAATACATATCAGAGTTATGGGACTTGTTGCTATCAACTAGTTTTATAACCCCGAAGAAACATGTTAGGTTTCAATTCAATATCTGCATTAGTTTTGGAGATAGTAACTTGCATGTAAACTTTAACCAGAATTTTCTAAGTCCAAAAGGGGGCATAATTTGTTCAAAATACATGTTAAGAGTTATGGAACTTGACCTAGTGAGGCTGGTAACTGACCTAGAAAAGGAATAAATAAGATTCAAAGCTATATGCCTTTTGGTAATAGCTGTATGTACTTGCACGCAAAACTTTAACCAGAATTTTCTAAGTCCAAAAGGGGGCATAACTTGCCCAAAATACAAGTCAGAGTTATGGGACTTGATTCTATCAACTAGTTTTATAACCTGAAGACACATGTGAAGTTTCAATTTAATATCTGTATTAGTTTTCGAGATAGTAACTTGCATGTAAAACTTTAACCAGGATTTTCTAAGTCCAAAAGGGGGCATAATTTGCCCAAAATACATGTCAGAGTTATGGGACTTGACCCAGTGAGGTAGGTAATTTATCTACAAAAAGAAAAAATAAGTTTCAAATCTATATGCCTTTTAGTAATAGCTGTATGTACTTGCACACAAAACTTTAACCAGAATTTTCTAAGTCCAAAAGGGGGCATAATTTGGCCAAAATGAAGGTCAGAGTTATGGGACTTGGTGCTATCAACTAGTTTTATAACCCCGAAGACACATGTGAAGTTTCAATTCAATATCTGCATTAGTTTTGGAGATAGTAACTTGCATGTAAAACTTTAACCAGGATTTTCTAAGTCCAAAAGGGGGCATAATTTGCCCAAAATACATGTCAGAGTTATGGGACTTGACCCAGTGAGGTAGGTAATTTATGTACAAAAAGAAAAAAGTTTCAAATCTATATGCCTTTTAGTAATAGCTGTATGTACTTGCACGCAAAACTTTAACCAGAATTTTCTAAGTCCAAAAGGGGGCATAATTTGGCCAAAATGAAGGTCAGAGTTATGGGACTTGGTGCTATCAACTAGTTTTATAACCCCGAAGACACATGTGAAGTTTCAATTCAATATCTGCATTAGTTTTGGAGATAGTAACTTGCATGTAAAACTTTAACCAAAATTTTCTAAGTCCAAAAGGGGGCATAATTTGCTCAAAATACATGTTAGAGTTATGGGACTTGACCCAGTGAGGTTGGTAATTGACCTAGAAAAAGAATAAATAAGTTTCAAAGCTATATGCCTTTAAATGATAGCTGTATGTACTTGCATGCAAAAACTTAACCAAGGTGTGATGCCGACGCCGACGCCAGGGTGAGTAGAATAGCTAGACTATTCTTCGAATAGTCGAGCTAAAAAGATACCTAGCAGTTTGTATACACCTACCTTTTCTTTGTGTCTCTTCTGTATTGTTAGTCTCAAACTGTGCAGATGTCAACAACAGACTGCAAATGAAAATAAAATTTCACAATCAATAGCAAATCCCCAAACTAGCATGGATTGTACATAAGTTAAAATAACATAATACGCAGTAAGAAATAACATGTAAGAAGTGTAAAATGCAATATGTAGGCAAAACTAGCCAGCAAGTTTCAAGACGCATGAATAAACATCGTTTTGATATTACAAGTTTTATCGATCCTGCATTTTCTAGTCATGTAGCGACTCATTTTAATTAAAATGGTCATAGCTTAAATGACTTTAGATTTATGCCTATTGATGTTATCCATGATGATATGAGGAGGCTTCTAAAGGAAACTTACTGGATTCACAAACTAGATACTATTTTTCGAAAAGGAATGAATTCAAAAGTTATGTATAATTTTTCATAAGTCTCTTCACTTCATAGTGTTTTCTGTTATGTAACACAAACTGTGGTTTTCTTAATGTCAGTTAGTACTGTTTTTGCTGGTATTTTCTTTTTTTGTCTAAAACACAATTTACCCAGTGATTTCGTATCTTTGTGATCCTGTACTTACTGTTATTATGATTATTAACATTATTATTTTAAATAATGTCTATAATCTTACTTTGTATTAAGTATAACCACTTTTAATTTTAATTTTTGTCATAATATACTTTAAACAGTACTTTAGATACACATTTGTGTAAACATTATGTAGCCTATTGTACATTGTAATTTTTACGCCAAAATGTTTGTAACGTAACGTCATCTTTTATGACGTCATATATTCATGACGTTGTTTATTTCATATCATATTTGTTTACTTCCTGAAGAAGACTAATAAAAATAGTCGAAACGTTGAATGAAAATGGAGTTAGCTTTGTAATTCTCCTGTTCTCTGGATAATACGCAGTAAGAAATACATGGAACTGCATAACAAGCTCTGCATCAACATAAACATGTAAAGTCTGCCCTAAGTTAGCTCAAAGTCAGGGAACAATAGGCCACGAGTTGTCAAACCTGAAAGCATACATTCTTGGTGGTGAAACAGATTGTCATTTGTCAGAAGTTGTAAATTTAAGACTGGCTTTATTGATAAACCATATCAAAAAAGTCACAATTTGGAATGTATGGCAACATAAAGATACTTTTGCAACTGGAACTCTAAACCAGATCTGGTGAGATATATACATTTTTCTTTCACTATATGCTATATCAAAGCAAATATATACTTCATATCAAAATCTGTGTTCATGTAGATACTCTATTGTTTTTCACATGAAGGCTTAAGTCTGAACAAGAACTCAATTCTGTCGATTTCTCATGTGCAACAGTGACATTTTCTGGAACAAGGATTATATCTGATCATTTCTTTCATGTACAACAATGACAATATCAGGAACAAGGATTATATCTGATCATTTCTTTCATGTACAACAATGACAATATCAGGAACAAGGATTATATCTGATCATTTCTTTCATGTACAACAATGACAATATCAGGAACAAGGATTATATCTGATCATTTTTGTGGAGTTTTCATGTACAACAATGACATTATCAGGAACAAGGATTATACCTGATCATTTGCTTCTTCTCCTCTTTCAGTTTTGTCTGCAATCCTTGGAAAGCTTCTCTCTGGGCCTCTTCAAATGCTCTGTAAAAAGGTGAGACTGATACAATAACTGTAAATAAACTTTTATATGAAACACCATAATTATTCCGTAACATATGTTTGGGGTATTTTTCTCTTTGTAACGTTTTTCTCGTATTGCTGCCAGTACACCTATCCAGTATGCAGATGCTAAATCTATGCATCATTTCTCTTCTAACCTAGAACATTAATCTACATGTACTACAAAATGTAATCACTGGTCTGCAATACTAGAAAATAGATGTCAGAATCAGAAGGCACACTTACACACACAAAACATGTAAATATTTTTGCTGAACATAAAGATAACTAGAAAATGCTTTTGTAAAAAAGCGCAGGTCTCCCCCAATGCAAAGTCCTATAGGCAAGAAGTTAATATAGGTCAGGAGCGAAAGTCAAAGAGACACTGATGGTTGGCTGCAATAGGGATCATCTACTTGGCATGTCCAGTCATCCCGTTAAATTTCAACACTCTTGGCCTAGTGGTTCTCAAGTCACTGTTCAGGCTCCTGTGACCTTGACCTTTGATCAAGTGACCTCAAAATAAGTAGGGGTCATCTACTCTGCATGTCCAATCATCCTATTAAGTTTCAACATTGTAGGTCAAGTGGTTCTCAAGTTATTTCCAAAAAAATGATTTTACATGAACAGGCCACTGTGACCTTGACCTTTAATAGACTGACCCCAAAATCAATAGGGGTCATCTACTCTGCATGTTCAATCATCCTATGAAGTTTCAACATTCTGGGTCAAGTGGTTCTCAAGTTACTGATATGAACTGGTTATCAATGTTCAGGCCTCTGTGACCCTGACCTTTAACGGAGTGACCCCAAAAACATTAGGGGTCATTTACTCTGCATGAACAATCATCCTATGAAGTTTCAACATTCTGGGTCAAGAGGTTCTCAAGTTATTGATTGGAAATGGTTTTCCATGTTCAGGCCCCTGTGGCCTTGACCTTTAACAGAGTCACCCTAAAATCGTTAGGGGTCATCTACTCTGCATGACCAATCATCCTATGAAGTTTCATCATTCTGGGTCAAGTGGTTCTCAAGTTACTGACCGAAATGGTTTTCAATGTTCAGGCCCCTGTGACCTTGACTTTTCACAGAGTGACCCCAAAATTGTTAGGGGTCATCTACTCTGCATGAGCGATCATCCTATTAAGTTTCAACATTCTGGGTCAAGTGGTTCTCAAGTTACTGACCGGAAATGGTTTTCAATGTTCAGGCCCCTGTGACCTTGACCTTTAATGGAGTGACCCCAAAATCAATAGGGGTCATCTACTTTGCATGTACAATCATCCTATGAAGTTTCAACATTCTGGGTTAAGTGGTTCTCTAGTTATTGATCGGAAATGATTTTCCATGTTCAGGCCCCTGTGACCTTGACCTTTGATGGAGTGACCCCAAAATCAATAGGGGTCATCTACTCTTCATTATCAATCATCCTATGAAGTTTCAACATTCTGGGTCAAGTGGTTCTCTAGTTATTGATCGGAAATGGTTTTCAATGTTCAGGCCCCTGTGACCTTGACCTTTGACGGAGTGACCCCAAAATCAATAGGGGTCATCTACTCTTCATGACCAATCATCCTATGAAGTTTCACCATTCTGGGTCAAGTGGTTCTCTAGTTATTGATCGGAAATGGTTTTCAATGTTCAGGCCCCTGTGACCATGACCTTTGACGGAGTGACCCCAAAATCAATAGGGGTCGTCTACTACAGCAGCCCTACAACCCTATGAAGTTTGAAGGTTCTAGGTCAAATGGTTCTCCAGTTATTGCTTGGAAATGAAGTGTGACGTACGGACGGACGGACGGACAGGGCAAAAACAATATGTCTCCTGGGGGAGACATAATTAATCAAATGTGCTACATCTGATCCTTTGGTCAGACAGAATCTCGAACTGTTTGGAAAACATTGTCAGATAAAAATTATGATATCATAATCCAAAAGTGTTTGCAGCGATATAAAATAGTAACAAAACTTGTTGTAAAGGAATATTTTGCAGTATAAAAAGTTCCATGTTATACCTGATCCTTTCGTCTACAGCAGCTTCCTCCTGGATAATGAAATCTGTCAGCTGTCTCTGTATAGAGTTCAATGTTGACTGTACATTCTCATAGCTAGACGACTTCGGGTCTGAAATAATTAACAAAGTTTACAAAAGTTGTTTTTTTTTCAGTTTGTCACACTAGCATGTAAGTTTAGGTCATATGGTGACTTTCAAGCTATATTGGTAGAGGCTGACCTGATTTCACATGCCAGCTGAAGGATGACCTGGGTAGAACCACTTATTTTACAAGCCAGCTAGAGGATGGCCTTGGCAGAACCACCAATTTCACAAGCCAGCTGGAGGATGACCTTGGCAGAACCACCAATTTCACAAGCCAGCTAGAGGATGACCTTGGCAGAACCACCAATTTCACAAGCCAGCTAGAGGATGACCTTGGCAGAACCACCAATTTCACAAGCCAGCTGGAGGATGACCTTGGCAGAACCACCAATTTCACAAGCCAGCTGGAGGATGACCTTGGCAGAACCACCAATTTCACAAGCCAGCTGGAGGATGACCTTGGCAGAACCACCAATTTCACAAGCCAGCTAGAGGATGACCTTGGCAGAACCACCAATTTCACAAGCCAGCTAGAGGATGACCTTGGCAGAACCACCAATTTCACAAGCCAGCTAGAGGATGACCTTGGCAGAACCACCAATTTCACAAGCCAGCTAGAGAATGACCTTGGCAGAACCACCAATTTCACAAGCCAGCTAGAGAATGACCTTGGCAGAACCACCAATTTCACAAGCCAGCTGGAGGATGACCTTGGCAGAACCACCAATTTCACAAGCCAGCTGGAGGATGACCTTGGCAGAACCACCAATTTCACAAGCCAGCTAGAGGATGACCTTGGCAGAACCACCAATTTCACAAGCCAGCTAGAGGATGACCTTGGCAGAACCACCAATTTCACAAGCCAGCTAGAGAATGACCTTGGCAGAACCACCAATTTCACAAGCCAGCTGGAGGATGACCTTGGCAGAACCACCAATTTCACAAGCCAGCTAGAGAATGACCTTGGCAGAACCACCAATTTCACAAGCCAGCTAGAGAATGACCTTGGCAGAACCACCAATTTCACAAGCCAGCTAGAGGATGACCTTGGCAGAACCACCAATTTCACAAGCCAGCTAGAGGATGACCGTGGCAGAACCACCAATTTCACAAGCCAGCTAGAGGATGACCTTGGCAGAACCACCAATTTCACAAGCCAGCTAGAGAATGACCTTGGCAGAACCACCAATTTCACAAACCAGCTGGAGGAAGACCTTGGTACAACCACTAAATTTACAGAACCATAGAGAGACAAGTAAATCAAATTCTGGTTCTTCTATTGTTAAATAATTTACCTGGCATTGATCCTGAAAACTGAGTATCCTTGTTTTGCAGCACCATATGAAACACACAGGAATATTCTGGTGAATGCTTCAATCTGTCTATGGAAGTAGCGTCGCTCTGGAAAAATACACAATGTACAGGAATAGTCTGACAAATGCTCCCCATCTATAAACAATAACAGTCCTTCTTGTAATAGCTATCAAATTGATACATCAGTACTTTAATGATTATTCTCTTTATTTACAACTGAATCGAATTATCTAACATAAAAAAACTGAGCCAAATAAATTATAGTAAAATTTCAAATTTCCTTCAAAAACTGAAAAGGCAAACCATAAATATAGGTATTGTTTTGCAAACAATACAACTTTAAGCAAGCAAGACTGGAAGTCTCCTTATACAAAATAATTCAGACTTGGAACAATTCAAATTAACAACAGAAGAGCAACAGATTCAGTCAGTGATATACACTTAATATTTGTAGTAGACTAATACTTCTATATGATTTTCTATTTCAGAAGATGGAGGTCCTTTATTAAATTTTACATGTATGTTTAGATCCCAACTCTTATTAAGGCACAAATAAAAACCATAATGAAACAGTAATTTATTTTAAGTATATATGGATGCATTTTGCATCCAAACTCTTAAAACTCTTCCATATCTAGATGTCTATATCTAAATGGTAACTACCAAACCACAAGACATTTCTTTGTTTAACTTACCAGGAGTTGATTTTTTATTTCTTAACTGATTAACTTACCAGGAGCTAATTCTTATTTCTTAATTGTTTAACTTTCCAGGAGCTAAGTTTTTATTTCTTAACTGTTTAACTTATCAGGAGCTAATTTTTATTTCTTAACTGTTTAACTTACCAGCAGCTGATTATTTACAACAATTGGAGAACCATTCATGTGCATAGCATAGGCATCCATACCACAATTGAGACATCGGAACACCAAGTAGTTGCCATGCTTACGGCGATGTACTAGGTAACCATGTTCCTGACAAACATTCAGTATTATAATGGTAATATTATTATTACACCCCATACTATTTTCATTCAACGGACAAAAGTACAACATGTACCAAGCTTAACAAGCTTCATATAAACCATTTTCTGAATAACAAAGTTTCAGCAGTATCATGCGGTCACACATTAAACCGGAATCCACCTAAAAACCGGAATACACTTTCCATAACCGGAATACACCTGTATTTTTTAAGTTAAAGGTATTTTTGAAGGGTTTTTGATATAATTCAATCATATATATCATAAATAATTAACATACGAAAGGAAAATAAAATACGTTTACGCAAAATGATTTTATACGAGAATGAAGTTCGGCGACCGCGCGGGAAATTTCCATAACCGAAATACACCCGTATTTTATTAATAAATGGTATTTTTGTAGGGTTTATTGCAGAAATCATTCGTGTATAATATAAATAATAAGTTTACAAAAGGAAAATAAAATACTTTAACGCAAAACGATTTTATACGAGATTTGGATTTGGCAAGCGCACGGGAAGTTTCCATAACATAAATGCACTCGTCCTTTTTTAAAAACTAAATAGTATTCACTTAAATAAACACTTTTTATCATTTTTTGTAAGTTGTAGAACCATGTTAATCAGATTAAATATGAATAAATATTTGAGAGAAGTTTATTAAAAGTTAATTCTGTATACGAGATTATAACTTTACGATCTTACGGAAATGTTTTACGCTTACGTCGCTATGACTAGATACGGGAATGTTGATTATTAAAATTTATTTAATTGTTTCTTCAAATAATAAGAAAATAATTTAAGACAAAAAAATATCAATATTCGATTTTAAGTGAATCATAAACAAAATACGGGTCCCGACATAAACCGCGCGGATCGGAAAGGGCTTAACATGATCGGAAAGGGCATGTCACATGCTTATTATTGAAACTTATTTAATTGTTTCTTCATATTTCATTTAACAAATAAAAAAGAAAATAAACTATGAATGATAAAATAGCAATTTTTAATTTTTAAATGAATTATAGACAAAATACGAGTGGCATAAACCGCGCTGATCGGAAAGGACATAACATTGTTTTGATATTTTATTTTTAACATGATCGGAAAGGGCATGTCACATGTTTATAATTGGAAATTATTTAATTATTTCTTCATATTTCGCATTTCGTTTAACAAATAAAAAAGAAAATTAATTGAGAAAAAAATATCAATATTCAATTTTTAAATGAATTATACACAAAACACATGTCAGTGCATAAACCGCGCTGATCGGAAAGAACCGGCCGTATGTTTATTATTAGAACTAATTGAATTATTTCTTCATGTTTAATTTGATAATTTAAGAAGAAAATAAATTACGAAAAATCAGTTTTCAAAAGAATTATATTATGTTTAATATATAAATATATATAAATATAAAAACGTTTACTGCGCTTATTTCCAAAGCACAATTAAGATCCTTTGAATATATGCAGCGTAACAAACACGTGCCTCTGATTAGTCCTGATAGAGTTTGATTGGATTATCACACCTATTGATTATATCAATTAATCAGTATATTTGTAAGCACACATATGCGACATGTGACAAATAATGTCTGACAAGGTAAGTGCAGTTAAATATGATAAGCTTTTGTTTAATTTCATACTTGTCGTTATAATTGCAAATTGAAAAATTGAAGAAAAACAGATACATTCAGTATAATTTTTTATTTTTCATGTACTTTAACGTATCAATACTAATTCAATGTTTTGCTAAAACAGCGATATATTGTAGATTTAAACATTTTGATTCCTCCTTCCTTCTCTCCAGGATGCACTAAGTCTCGATCATAATGTCTCGAGTATTGTAGTCGTTTTCCTGTATCAACATAGTCTTCCTTTAAATACTTTTTCAGTGTTTCATTTACAGAATTCCTTATTTTGTTAAAATCAGTTTTATTAATTCCAGTCCACTCTGGAAATTTAGGAAAAGTGTTTTTACGTCGTAACTTTACCAAAATTCAGAAATTACATCGTGAAAAACGTCAACAAACTTATTATTTGGATTGACTGGAATTTACCCGGGAATCGTAAAGATACAAAACATCATGCCGGTAATTTTCCATTCCACGAGCACGTGCGACCTATCTTAATAATTATCTAATTTACATCGCTCAACGTTACTTTTGTTAATCAACACGTACAAAAAAACAACAACAAAAAAACGCGCGTAGTGTATTAATTTTTTAATATTATCGCTCCAAGTTTTCAACACCGCTTAAGAAGTAATACAGTTTGAATTCTATAACGATTTTAATAAGATATCGACAGTAATGTAGGGAAAATTCTATAAAAAAGGTCGAATTTTCACATAATTATTTGTAAAACCTCAAACAGTGCGATCTTAATTACTTATTTCTTTCTAAAAGTAAATAAATGATACATACTATGGCCATAAAATTCAGACTTCTGACCAGAAAATACAAAGAACAGAATAAAAAAATCTTAAATAATGAAAAAGTGACAGCAATCTAAATAAATGGATTAAAACGATTTTTGGCAAACAGATTTCTGTTAGTGTACGTGATCTCGTGAACGTAAATAGAAATGTGGTTTTAAATAAAGCAATACGATGCCGTTGCGGAATTAAATGCATCTTTGTCCATGTATATTTTTGTAAATTAATTATTTATTTTAGATAATTTGTGATTGATTTCTATCATAAACCCTAAAAAACGATTTATTTAAGAAATACGGGTGTACATTAGAGAATTTTAGGGCATGGAAATTCATTTACGAATACGCAAATTTCCAGTGCCTTCGCCGATTTTCAATCATGTACAAAACGTAATGCGCAAAAGTATTTTAATTTCATTTTGAAAACTGATTATTTATGATATATATTTTTGAATTCAGTCATAAACCACTTCAAAAATAGCATTTGTTGAAGAAATACGGGTGTATTTCGGTTATGGTAATTTCCCGCGCGGTCGCCGAATGTCAATCTCTTATAAAATCGTTTTGCGTAAACATATTGTATTTTCCTTTGGTATGTTGATTATTTATGATATGTATGATTGAATTATATCAAAAAACCTTCAAAAATACATTTAATTAAAAAAATACAGGTGTATTCCGGTTAAAGAAAGTGTATTCCGGTTTTTAGGTGGATTCCGGTTTAATGTGTGACCCGTATCATGATATCAGAGGAAATATTTACTTGAACCATTAAAAAGAAACTAACATTTTTATAAGATAAAATAATCTTTTATTATAGTGACTTGTGTTTACGTACATAATAATGAACAGCCATAAATACAATGAATTAGAGAACACACAGCCACACGGGCCTATAAGTCACCTTATTAACGATGTAAAATATAAACGCAAATATACATAAATTGATGAATTAAAGCACTCTCATAAAACATATCTTAGCACGAGGGTGAACTTTTTCAGAATAACCTCTGGATAGTAGTTTGTACTGTTTGTATTTGTACTTTGCATGAAAACATTATTTCAAGCTTTTTTCTTTACTTAAAATCAACAAAACAAAATGGCTCCCACTATATACCAGGTTTTAGTATTTGACTTAAAAATAATATTACATTTTGTAACAATTCCTGCATTTCTGTCTCAAGCTTGTTCAAACAGGTTACTGATAATGCTACATCACTATCCAATTAGTTTAAGATTCCTTGCTTGTTAATTACCTGCAAAATTCCTTTTGTGTCTAATTCAACTTCAACTTCACCCGACGGAAAAAATCCAGTTGGTATATAATCACCCTTGAGATCTGGAAAAAAAAAGAAATTTTAAGATTAACAAGAGCCATGTCAGACATGGCTAATCCCCCCACCGGGCATATCATAATTGAAGGATGTGGTCCGCATCAGGGGTTTTAAGATGTGGAAGAAAGAATAAGTCAGTAGTGAGGTGGTTAACTGCTAAATTTTATTAATTTTCATGAAGGGTATAACTATGATGTTTTTCTATATGGCTACTGTAAAAAGAAGGAATGGAAAGCTAACAGGGAACAAGAGTGCCAGAATGTCACAATATATGCCCGTCAAAGCAAATTTCTTTACTCTAGCAGCTGTATTTGCAAATGGAATGTTAATTTTGTGGTTGTTTAGTAATCATTGTAAGTCTTTTGTTTTTTAAAGTCCACAAAAAAACTCCTTACTTGGTAGAGATACCTTATATATAACAAGAGCACCGCCTTGCGGGTGCTGACGCTCATCTGATTTTTTTTGTATAATAGAAATATTGTCCTACCCATGATTTTCTAAGTCTAAAAAGGGCCATCATTCTTGCAAAAAGCAGGATAGAGTTATGTTTCTTGATGTACAGTGTCCACTTATGATGGTGAAAAACTGTTGCAAGTTTTAAAGCAATAGCTTTGATAGTTTATGAGAAAAGTTGACTTAAACATAATATTCAACCAAGAAAATGATTTTTCTAAGTCCAAAAGGGGCAATAATTATTGCAAAAAGCAGGATGGAGTTATGTTGCTTGCTGTACAGGGTCAGCTTATGATGGTGAACAAGTGTTACAAGTTTCAAAGCAATAGCTTTGATAGTTTAAGAGAAAAAGTTTACCTAAACATAAAACTTAACCAAGAAATCTGATATTTTCTAAGTCCAAAAGGGGCCATAAATCTTGCAAAAAGCAGGATGGAGTTATGTTTCTTGCTGTACAGGGTCAGCCTATGATGGTGACCAAGTGTTGCAAGTTTTAAAGCAATAGCTTTGATAGTTTAGGATTAAAGCTGACCTAAACATAAAACTTAACCAAGAAAACTGATTTTCTAAGTCCAAAAGGGGCAATAATTCTTGCAAAAAGCAAGATGGAGTTATGTTTCTTGATGTACAGGGTCTGCTTATGATGGTGAACAAGTATTCCAAGTTTCAAAGCAATAGCTTTGATAGTTTAGGAGAAAAATTGACCTAAACATAAAACTTAACCAAGAAATCTGATATTTTCTAAGTACAAAAGGGGCCATAAATCTTGCAAAAAGCAAGATGGAGTTATGTTTCTTGCTATACAGGGTCAGCTTATGATGGTGAACAAGTATTCCAAGTTTCAAAGCAATAGCTTTGATAGTTTAGGAGAAAAGCTGACCTAAACATAAAACTTAACCAGGCAACGCCGACGCAGACGCCGACGCCGACGCCGACGCCGACAACCGCTCAAGTGATGACAATAACTCATCATTTTTTTTCAAAAAATCAGATGAGCTAATAAAATTAATAAAATACACCTAAAACTGGAGAGTAACATCTATGCTGTACCACAGAAAAGTGGTCTTGTTTTTTCCCTAGGGTCAATTATAAAAATGTTACAATATAAGTTATTTATAGTAACAACTAAGAGAAGTTAATCTTTAAAAAAAAAAAAAAAAAAAAAAAAAATTGCAAGTCCACACAAAAATCTTTATCAGGAAGAGACTGGTCAAAATACACCTCAAAATTGGATTTAGCATGTTTGTTGTACTACAGAAAAGTGGTCTCGATTTTTCCCTACGACTAGTAATGAAAAAGTTACAATAAAAGCTATTTAAAGTAACAACAAAGGGAAGTAATTCTAAAGAAGGGAACTGCGCATGACACTTCGTCTCATGATGGTGTATAATTGTGCCAAGTTACATCAAAATCCCTCCATGCATGAAGAAGAAATGCTTCGGACAAGGTCATTCTTGTATCTGACCTTTGGCCTCTAAGTGTGACCTTGACCTTAGGCCTAGTGACCTGGATCTTGCGCATGACACTCCGTCTCGTGGTGGTAAACATTTGTGCCAAGTTATATCAAAATCCCTCAATGCATGAAGAAGAAATGCTCTGGACAAGGTTTTTATTCTTGTATCCTTTGACCTCTAAGTGTGACCTTGACCTTAGACCTAGGGACCTAGTTCTTGCGTATGACACTCCGCATCGTGGTGGTAAACATTTGTGCCAAGATATATCAAAATCCTTCCATGCATGAACAAGATATGCTCCGGACAAATTTCTTTAAGAAAATATGATAAAGGGGAATAACTCAAAAAATAGGCAAGGTAGAGTTATTGTTCTTGCACACTGCACTTCCTCCCAATGTGTTCTATCAGTGTATGAAGTTTGAAGAAAATCCCTCCAGTACTTTTGGGGTTATGCTCCGGACAAAATGTTTTAAGAAAATATGATAAAGGGGAATAACTCAAAAAATAGGCAAGGTAGAGTTATTGTTCTTGCACACTGCACTTCCTCCCAATGTGTTCTATCAGTGTATGAAGTTTGAAGAAAATCCCTCCAGTACTTTTGGAGTTATGCTCCGGACAATTTTTTTTAAGAAAATAAGATAAAGGGGAATAACTCAATAAATAGGCAAGGTAGAGTTATTGTTCTTGCACACTGCACTTCCTCCCAATGTGTTCTATCAGTGTATGAAGTTTGAAGAAAATCCCTCCAGTACTTTTGGAGTTATGCTCCGGACAAATTTTTTTAAGAAAATAAGATAAAGGGGAATAACTCAATAAATAGGCAAGGTAGAGTTATTGTTCTTGCACACTGCACTTCCTCCCAATGTGTTCTATCAGTGTATGAAGTTTGAAGAAAATCCCTCAAGTACTTTTGGAGTTATGCTCCGGACAAATATCGTTGCGGACGGACGGACGCACGCACGGACGGAGAGCATTTCTAATATCCCCTTCACCTTTGGTGGGGGGATAAATAATAAAAGGTATGACATTGGTTTGAAAGAAAATGGTCTGAGTATATATTACTTTAAGCATTACAACTTGATTTGATACAAGCAAAGATACTACTGACTTATTTGGTAAAAAGACCGCTAAGCACATCAAAATAGAGGCTAACCATATGAATCAATTGAGATGAAAAATTCAAGAATGCTACTATTCCAGATAATGAACATGGCAATCAGTAACATGGATGTATGCTCCCCGAAAGTACTGTAGCATAAGGGGCTTTTATGCAAAGAGGTTTTGTTAAGGAGAAATGTAGTCAGCAAGAGTCATGGTTCTTTAAAACTGCACTCCCTCTCATTGATCTTTATGAATATATAAAGTATCAAGTCAATATTTTACATAGTATTAGAGTTATGCCCCAGACAAGGTTTTCAAAAAAGGGAGATAATTCAAAAATGGGCCCACCAAGAGTTATGGTTCCTAGTCACTGCGCTTCATCTCACTGACCTCTATGAATATGTAAAGTATCAAGTATCAAAAAAATTTAAATTAAAAAGGAGCATAACTCTGTCAAAAAATTCAAATCTGAGTTATCAAAAACTTTAACTAACGGCAATGCGGATACCCGGGCAAGTGCAAGACTCTATTTTTTTAAAAGTAACTCACTCTGTTCGTTCGCTAGTCTATATTCATTCTCTGTATGCTTTATAAAGAGCTTGATGTTGAGACATTTACAGGCCAATAATACCATCTGAAAAACAGAATTCATAAAACATTACCAGTTATTGACTATCGCTAAAACAGGTTATATTGGAAGCTTAATATATCACTTGTAACTAATTAATCTGCATAAAGGGCATAAAATTATCAATCCATCAGGTAAAATCAGTGATTCAACCCAGGTCTCCCTCCAGCTGGCTTGTGCATTTATTCTGAAATAGGGCCTGCTGTTAATAACTGTATTAAATGCGAAAATAAGCCATATCTTTAATATCACTTTATTTTTTTCCTTTCTTAAAGACTATATGAGTACATGCCTCCATATGAAAAATTAGTGATTTTTATCTCATAAAAACAGAATAATCATGATTTATATGCCAACAGCGCTGGCTTTACTTACGAAAGTAACTGTAACAAAAATTTTCGCATATAAAAAGTTATTTTCCTGACGGATATTGACGCATGTTAATTAAATCGCTAATTACATCCTAACTGTTGGACTAAAATCATTAATTTTTGCTTTATAAGTGTTTTAGTGTCTTATGATCGTTTGTTGTATGATGGTATAAAATAAATTTAATATAGATATAAATGAGAAAATATAAAGCTTATTTTCGCATATAAGAAGTTATTTTCCTAAGCGATTTTGATGAATGTTAATTATAATCGCTATTCATTTCCTAATTGTTAGAAACAAAATCATTTATTTTTGCTTTATAAGTGTCAAACGATCGTATATATATAATGATATAAAATAAATTTGAATTAGATATAAAAGAAAGTAAATATGGCTTATTTGCTTTCACAAAAATAACCTTATTTTCGCACTTCCTACCCATAATTATTTATCTTAAAATTACGGGCATTTCAAAAATTAATGTTCATTTAATAGATGTTTAAATATGTTTTTGTGTCCTGTCCCATTATCAAATTATTTGTATTATAAAATTTATTGTCATTTTTGCTATGTAAATAAATAAAAATAATCATTTGAAATTCTTGGTTATAAATGGAAATTGGTCTGTCATGGGATGGGCCGTCTTGGTTTTGGGCTGTTTTGGTTACGGACCGTCATTGATTTGGGCCTTTATGACCCATTACCCTTGTTCACATGCTGATGGTAATTTAGTATAAATGTTGCAAACTACTGCATATCATTTGATTACATGCTCACTTGTGTTGCTTGTATTTGACGCCTGCCTGGCATTTCGTACTTACAAATAATATTATGTGTTGTTTTAAAATGTTATTCCTTTGTGTTGTACCACCAAAACAGTAATTTATATACAGTGGTCTGAAATATTTTAAAGTAGATCTAAATGGTGAGACCATGGCTTTTCATTTGAGGAAATAAGCCTGGCACAATTTCTGGTTAGGTTTCAATACGGAATTCTTTTCAGCTCAGAGATATAAACAATTTACCAATTTGACTTTATTCTGGAATCTTACATGACTGGCTGCACATATACAAATATTATGATATAGGAGAGATCGCCCTGACGTCACGCATCAACACCTGTTTATCTGGTGGTAGGCAAAACAACATGTTTTTACATCGTTTGTGTATATAGGATCGGAATTTTCAATTTTTAATAACTTTTTCGTTCATTTATGGATTTTAAAAATTCAAAAAGTTTTGAATTGCTTACGATTTTCATATTATTATATTCAAATAGATTTTGAAAATGAGTAACCGTTTTAAATGACATATGATTTTAATAGCGGCGTAGTGATGCTCCAACTTTTAGAAAAAAACACTGTAAGTTAAGCGTTCATAATTAAACCATTTTATATCAAAATAATAATTAAAAGTTATCAATAAATTGCTTGTTTTAATTCCTTTCCATTGATCAAAAAATTATTGATATCATTTATGTTTTAATAAAGTTTAAGCCGTTAGAAAAACATCACTGTTAACAAAAAAAACATTGACGCTCGACGTCTGCCCACCATTATCAGTTCTAAAAATAGAATATACAACGGATTTGTATACAAACACGATCTCTCCTATACTAAATGATACTGTGCAAATTTAGCATTTTCCTAGACCAGCTAAAGCAGTAAAGATGATTGCATCATGTGATCCAAAACAGAAATTGGATGATATACCTTGATGACATTCAACTTGGTCCCATCTAATATTGCAGTTTTATTCTGATAAATATACAAAACAGCTGATTGAGAAATGACGTCAGCGGCAAATCTGGGTCAACATGGTCTTGGAATTTTTTTCAATAACAAATTGGCTCTCTTTCACTTTCAAGCCAAATATGCATATTTTTATTATCGCATGTACTAAAAACTTGATTCATGATGAAAATTATTCAATTTCATAAATAATTATTGTTTCTAAACAAGGTAAATTAATTAGTAAACATGTACCTTTCTTTACAAACTTCGATGGTGGCAGTGACCCCAACTGTGACCCAATGTGATGTAAAGTTAGCAAATGACTGACCGATATATAGTTTCGAAAACCAAACGAATTAAACGAAGATAAAAAAATAAAATAGTAATAAAATACATCTTTAAAATCGTATACATTCTTTATTTCAAATGTTTAGAAAGAAAGAGAACAGATAAAATAAAAATTCGAAAATAATTTTCAAAAATCGGTTAGACGGTGTAAAAATAAAATTCGCACCTGATAAATGAACTCGACATAATTTGTACGAGGATTTGTTATTACTGTCACCGGAGAGAAAGTGGGCGAGGCGATATTTTATCTGATTTCCTTCCAAAATGGACAGCAAACTGGTCCGGACTTTCACAAACCATGTGAGACACATTGTTTCCTTAACCTTTTGACAATATCACGACACCCTATCACGACTTCATGATCTGTTGATAACGATTGTGTAAAGTGTATGATACTAGGAACTTTTAATTTTTGTTATTTTACATAACATTACAAGCAAAATACAGTTTCTAGCTAGTTGTTCCTTGTAACCTTCCCACTTATAGTCAAACAAATTTGACACAAGCCGAGGAAATATTGATTTATTTTTCTTATGGGTTACATCTCCAAATGCGCCAAATACTCGAAAGACCAATATTTTGTAATGGAATATTATTTCGAATATAAATATGCACAGGCCCAGTAATCCTCCCACAGTAGTCCAGCAAATTTGAGGCGATCCTAGGAAATATTGAGATATTTTTTTCATATGGGCAATTACCCCACTCGCGTCAAACACTCAGATGACCAAAATAGTTGAAGCAACTTCTGATGAAATTTTCATCGCTGCCGACGCTTTACCTGCTATAGGTTTAAATGTCGATTATTTCACGAATTGGCCATAAATTAAAATATAACTTACATGTATCAAAAGGTGAGTCAATTCCTCATCAATCTATGTTAAAATTATCAAATAATATCCAAAATTACGAATTTTCTGGTGATTTAAACCTTTGTATGTACTGTACACGATCAACGTTTACCGTGTGTTTACACGCCATATAAAACCAATAACTTTACATGACTGTGTACTGTGATTAAACTTCCATTATTTTGGTCCTTCAAAGTTTTGACGTTTAGATTGCCCATCACAAATATAAAACAATCTGAACGTCAAATTATTTTGGCCACTCCCACAGTTATGTGTAAAATGTAAAATATATGAGGACCTTGTGTGGCAAATGCATATAAATATCCGGAGGGTATTGTTATCAAATTTCAAAAATGTTTATGGGGAAGCCCACTATACCCCCCTCAATCAGGTGGGGAAACCCTCCCTGCACTCTCCCATTTGCCGCCTTTGGCGTCTTAAATTTTTCTTGCAACATGAAACCATTTCCTTTAAAAAATCTGTCTGTAAAACATTTATATCAGTTTAACAATAAAATTGAACCTAATCTCACAGGGTTTTTGTCTGTTGAATGTAATTATGCGTAAAAAATTGTATGTTTTCGGTAACATGTTCAAATAAGTTAGGGTAGGTAGGTCGGTCAGTAAATGTCTTTTTTGTATTTTTTTTATTAAATGGGACTTTTTGGAAATTATTTTTTTGTCAAAAAATGTATACAAATATTAGAGCATCAGTAAGTTCATTCCTAAGCATAAAAAGTGTAGTTTTGCATCTTTTTTTAAAAAGTTGAACAAAAATTTCTCCAAAGCCATAAAAACATTTAGGGTTGGGCCAAAAATTAAGGGTAGGTCGGGATACCGGGGAAACAAACAATTTTTTTTATGCCTTATTCTTACTAATTAATCATGAATTTCCTACTCTTCATTGCAAAGCAGTGTCAGTTCCAGTAATGATGTCACGGACAACAACAAAAAAGCAGTGCTTATGTAGAAAATATTCTCAAATCCAATAGTGTATAGGTTATTCTTTGACATTTATAATTATACAAATATACATTAAAACACTTCATGATTCCTGTACGAAAATATAAATGTCACCTAAACAGCTTCAGAAATGCAAAAACACAAAAACAGATAATAAAAGTTGAAATGATAGAATTATCTATTACGTACATTTGCAAGTATCAGCGCTGTATGGAACACATTAAAGAAAATTAATGGAAGTTTTGTGTAGAAGATTTTGGTATTGTATGCAACTCCTGTTATTTACAAATGTAAGAAAAACCAAAATAGATAGTACAAGCGTAACTTTTTAATTTGGATCTCACACATCTAGACCAGAACCAGAGTTTTGGCTCTTGACTTAGTGAAAACATGCATAACAAGGGCCTAAGTTTGTGTAGCATGTATCACAGAGTATTTGACCCAGGATTATGAAACAGGAATATTCTTCAGCATGTGAAGTTGTGCACCTTGGGTTTTGTTAAAGATATATATTTTACTCAGCCAGACTAGAGTTATGGCCCTTGACTTAGTCAGAAATCATTTGTGGATGCAACATTTGTTTTCATTGAGACATATTTATAGTTGTCACTCGTATCCTATACTAAATTAGTAATTTTAGTTAAAAGATGCAAAATACAGACAACACTCTGATTTCAGAAGCTTCCCTGGTTCTTTAACATGCCAAGTGTATGCAGGACTTTTAGGCCTAAAAAAATTGTTTGTTTCTGGTATCCCAACCTACCCTCAATTTTTGGCCTGACCCTAAAGTTTTTATGGCCTTGGAGATTTTTTTTTTGATTTTTTAACAAAAAGTTGCAAAACTGCACTTTTTATGCTTTACACACAATGGTCAGTGATGTTAGTAAAATCAACTTGCTGATGCTGTAAAGGCATAACCCCCTTATTTGTATTCATTTTTTGACACAAAAATAATTTTTGAAAAGTCCCACTTATTAAAAAAAATAAAAAAAAAAAAAAAAAAATAAAAAAAAAAAAAATAATAAAAAAATTACCAACCTACCTACCCTAATTTTTTTTGAGCATGTTAATACTGGAAACAAATCTTTTTTTTATGCCTTATCCCAATTTTAGTAATTTTGAGTTGGGATTTGGGAATTGAACTCATGATGTAGCCAGACAGTGTTACCACTGGACCTATGGGTCCACTTTTGACATCACAATATTGTATAGCCAGTGTATTTATATCCATTGCCATCCACATTTATAATTAGTTTTAAATCAATGGAATTGTGAAAAAATCAAAATAATCATTGGTCAAAGAAATAGTGGAGTTCTTCTATTGACCAAAATGCAGAAGGTCCGATATTTTTTTAGATGTTTCTGATTTTAATCATGATTAGTCACTGATCAAGCTTTTCGTACAAAACCAAAAGTTTTAACTTTTAGTGGATTCCAAATATCTCATCATGCTACTAAACTACTCATTGTTTATAGTTATCAAAGTTCATCCATAAACTGAAATATCAAATGTCTGGTCAGCGGTCATACAATTTTTATAGCAAAGTATTCCCACTGCATATAAATATTTTGCGTAAATTCTCAAATTGTATAGAAAGTAGACTTCACAGGAATTAGTTCTTTTTTACAGTTAAGTAAGTAAGTTAAAGTAAGTCAAACTCAAACATTTTATTGCTGAAGGCCGCCGGCCCATGACAACATAGTATAACAAAATATATATTACACCTATTGACAATGTGGTGTATGGTACATAATTGTATATACATGTACAAGTCAGTTCAAAAGATCTTTTCTGAGTTTGCTTGCATACCATATATACATTGCTAAATTATTGACTTAAACGGTTATTGATAAAGTTTTAAACGCAGCAAGCCCGAGGGACAAATGGATAGAGGATGACATAAAATACGTGAAGATTATAGGGGAGTTAAAAGATGGTAGACAACCGCTGACAGTAATAACCTTTAGATATGACGATGACAAATATAGAATTTACAAGGGACGCGACGAATTGCGGGCTAAAGGCATACGCGTAGGAGACGATCTTACGCAAAGTCAGAGGGAAGAGTTGCAATATGTGAGAAAGATGGGCAACTGGGGCTACTATTATAGAGGTCAGTTGAAAATTGTAGATAAGGATGGGATACAGATAGACGATGAAAATGAACCTTCAGGTACAAGAGTAGTAAAGAAAGCTACTAGAAAGTTGATCGAAGTGATTGATGAAGATACAAGTATGGATACTTCAAGACCGCTTTATGATATAGACATGGATGAAACATCGGTGAAACATGCATAGGATGAAGGCCAACGCCCAGAAACTACTAGTAAACGATTAAATATAGCATGTTGGAATATTGACGGTTTAATTAATAAAGTATTAGACGAAGATTTAATTAAGTTTATGAATAGTTTTGACATAATATGTCTATTAGAAACGTGGATAGAGCATGAGATAGATCTACCATTTAATTTGAACGGGTACCAAATATACTTTTGCCCAGCAATAAGAAACAACATACACGGGCGAGCTATGGCAGGATTAGTGGTTTTTAGCTCATCTGATTTTTTGAAAAAAAATGATGAGTTATTGTCATCACTTGAGCGGTTGTCGGCGTCGGCGTCGGCGTCTGCGTCGGCGTTGCCTGGTTAAGTTTTATGTTTAGGTCAGCTTTTCTCCTAAACTATCAAAGCCATTGCTTTGAAACTTGGAATACTTGTTCACCATCATAAGCTGACCCTGTATAGCAAGAAACATAACTCCATCTTGCTTTTTGCAAGATTTATGGCCCCTTTTGTACTTAGAAAATATCAGATTTCTTGGTTAAGTTTTATGTTTAGGTCAACTTTTCTCCTAAACTATCAAAGCTATTGCTTTGAAACTTGGAAGACTTGTTCACCATCATAAGCAGACCCTGTACATCAAGAAACATAACTCCATCTTGCTTTTTGCAAGAATTATTGCCCCTTTTGGACTTAGAAAATCAGTTTTCTTGGTTAAGTTTTATGTTTAGGTCAGCTTTTATCCTAAACTATCAAAGCTATTCCTTTAAAACTTGCAACACTTGTTCACCATCATAAGCTGACCCTGTACATCAAGAAACATAACTCCATCCTGCTTTTTGCAAGATTTATGGCCCCTTTTGGACTTAGAAAATATCAGATTTCTTGGTTAAGTTTTATGTTTAGGTCAACTTTTTCTCTTAAACTATCAAAGCTATTGCTTTAAAACTTGCAACTCTTGTTCACCATCATAAGCTGACCCTGTACAGCAAGCAACATAACTCCATCCTGCTTTTTGCAATAATTATTGCCCTTTTTGGACTTAGAAAAATCATTTTCTTGGTTGAATATTATGTTTAAGTCAACTTTTCTCATAAACTATCAAAGCTATTGCTTTAAAACTTGCAACAGTTTTTCACCATCATAAGTGGACACTGTACATCAAGAAACATAACTCTATCCTGCTTTTTGCAAGAGTGATGGCCCTTTTTAGACTTAGAAAATCATGGGTAGGACAATATTTCTATTATACAAAAAAAAATCAGATGAGCGTCAGCACCCGCAAGGCGGTGCTCTTGTTGTTAAACTAACGTTAAATAGATTTATTACACGTATATTTGATGACTGCGAATTCTCTATACTGTTAAAGATTGATAAAACAATATGTTTGACTGGTAGTGATGTTGTATTATGTTTAGCATATCTCCCACCGGAACAATCGCCGTTCTATAGAAATAAAGGATATAAGGGTATAAATTTAATAGAAAGTATTTTGTCTGAATACGATATTGATGTAAATAGTAATTTTATGCTCATAGGTGACATGAACGCAAGGACAGCTAATAGACATGATTTTATAACTGTTAATAGAAATGTGGCAGAGTATGAAGCCGTAGTAGATATTTTAGATGATTCACATTTAACACTGAGGAGATCACGTGATACGTCCGTGAATTCGTTTGGCCTGAATTTGTTAGAATATTGTAAAGCTAACGCAATTCGCATTGTTAATGGTAGAATCCATGACGATATAAATGGAGAATACACATATATAAGTCATAACGGATGCAGTGTGATTGACTATCTGATATGTTCTGACGATGTTTTTCAGTTAATAGCAAATTTTAAAATTGAAAATCGAACTGAATCATGTCATATGCCGATCAGATTTGAATATGAAATTAAGGGTCTTCAAGGTAACCGAGATGTTCTAGATGAAAATCGAAATGTTAAGATCAAATACATATTCGATGAAAGAAGAACTCAACAATTTAAACATGAAATATCAAGTAATTTCAGTCAAATTTTTATCACAGAGTTCTGTACTAGAATAGAAGATAATAATACTAGTATTTCGACATTGGTTGGAATATTAACGGACAAGCTGCGATTAAGTGGTAATGTTTGTCTAGTAGAAAGAAAATCATACACAGTTATACAGCCAATGTGGTTCAATGCGAAATGTAGAACTTTAAAATATCTAAAAAACAAAGCTTTAAGAGTCTTCAGGCGAAACAGAATAAAAAGCAATCTTGACGCATATCTAGATTCAAAACGTGAATTTAGTAACTACTGTGACCAGCAAAAGCATAAATACAATGAAAAACAGCTTGAGGAACTTATTGATAAGAATACCAATGCAAAATCGTTTTGGTCAAAGTTGAAAAGGATGACAGTGGAAACTAGAATGGAAGAAAATATTACTATTGATCAATGGAAAACACACTTTGAACAATTGTTTAATAGTGATTTAGATGTCGATAACATAATCCCAGAGCTAGAAGATATACAATACGATGATGATATAACTGACGAATTGTTTAATGGTGAAATTACTGCAGATGAAGTTGCTCGAGCAGTTAGGTCGATGAAAAGAGGTAAAAGTGGAGGAAATGACGAACTAATTCCTGAATTTTTTCTAGAAAGTATAGAAAGCCTGCTTTGTATTATTAACAGGTTATTATGTAATTATGTAATTATTTTATAACATGTAATTTTTCTTTTTTTTTTCTTACCTGGAAAGTCAGCAATGTTCACATATTCCTACCTGTATTCTACTAGTATGCCAAGGTTGTGTGGTTCATATGTATGCCACCAAGCTTGTAGTTGAGGAGTTTATGTATGGTGTTCAGGAATTGAATTTCAGATGGTCATCACATGTAGAAAGTATGTAACTCACTTTTTGTGCCTGGCACAAAATTATTGCAATACATATAGTACACAACTCACTTTGTGCCTGACACAAAACAAGTGGACTGTGCACAAAGCATATAACTCACTTTGTGCCTGGCACAAGGTTATTGCAATACATGTATAGTATGCAACTCACTTTGTGCCTGGCACAAAGCATGTAACTCACTTTGTGCCTGGCACAAAGTTAGTGGACCAGGCAAAAAGTATGTAACACACTTTGTGCCTGGCACGAAGTCAGTGGACTGTGTACAAAGTATGTAACTCACGTTATGCCTGGCACAAAGTAAGTTGTGCCTGGCACAAAGTAAGTGGACAATACATATAGTATGCAAGTCACTGTGCAAAGTCAGACTGTGTACAACGTATGTAACTCACTTTGTGCTGCCTGGCACAAAGTGAGTTACATCCACTTATCTTGTGCCAGGCACAAACTGAGTTACCTACTTTTTCTCACTTATGGGATAAAACTAAAGCGGAACTTTGTTATTGTGTGTCATTAAAATGTCATGACTTCACTTCTGCTTACGGACGTCAATTTCCCGCGTTTTAGATAGTTTCATATTTTCGTGCTCGTTTTTATTGTTTCTGTTGTGGTAAGTGAGAAATAGAATCCATCATTGGTGTTCAGTGAAGATTGGAAATCCCAACCCTCGGTGCGCCCGAGGGTTGGGATTTTCTGATCTTAACCGAAGACCAATGATAGATTCTCTATGTACACAGTCAGTTCACTTTGTAGATAATGTAAAAAGTATTTTGTGCTTGGTTCAAAGTTTGTAGACTATACTGAGAGTATATATTAAACTCACTTTGTGCCTAGAACAAAGTTAATGGACTATGCTCTAAGTAAGTTACTCATTATGTGTCTGACACAAAGATAGCAGATTATGCTGAAGGTAATGACTTTGTGCTTCACGACAGATAATACAATGAACTGACGAGTGGAAATTGAACCGGAAGCAAATTGCTTATTGAAAGGTTCGTTCGTGGAAAGTATACATTTATCCGAGCACGCGCCGGGGATAGATATTCCTGTCTTTCCCTAGGGAAAAACCTTGTCTAAAATAGCGTGCACTAAGGTGACGTCACATAGTACTGCTACCATTGTGACGTCATAAACGTTATAAATACTGTCAGGAAATACCCAAACCTATTTGTGTCCACGATCTATTTTGAACATGATAGGCAAGAAAACTGATCTAACATGTCTGCCTGTGTAAGACAGCTGTTTTCCCTACCCTCAGGACAGCATGGATAAAAAGCCTCGTTAATGCTTGGTTTTCCATTCCACACTGTCCCTCGGGTAGGGGAAACCCGGTCTTACACAGGCAGGCATGTAAGATCCTTATTGTCTGGCACCAAGTCAGTGGATTACATGCTCAGGGTGTGACTTCATGCAGGCACAAAGGTATGGATGGACTATTATGCTCAGGATAGCAAAAGATATAAAATGACAGACAAAGATTGATCACAAAACCCAATTCAGACCACACAGTATCATCATTCTGAAGTCAGCTGTATCAACTGCCATCACATAATGAACAATATTTTGGTAATATGTACAGATGTACAGCTGTTGTTTATTTGCACTACTGGCAGAATGTATTCATGGAAGAAAATGTCAAAAACACAAAATTTATCCTAATAAATGATTTATTGAAATACCAGATTTGAAGAATTTGAAGCTCATAATGAGTTAACTTTACAAAACTGATTTTATGTAATAAGTAAAACAAGTGAATGAAGTATTGCCATGCAATACAAAGTCCCCTACTGGAAGGCACCTAATTTTCTCTACTGCAGTATAACATAATGAACTGATATCTGTCAATGATGTATAAACAATATTGTACTATATATACAATATGTCATAACAAAACACTTGGATTAAAATTTATATATATAAAAACCTACAGTTGTTTTCATATTGAATTTTTTTGGCTGATTATAAAAATGTTATCATGTAAGGTATTTATAGTAAGAACAAAGGGAAATTAATCTTTAAAAAAAAAAAAAAAAAAAAATCTATATAATATAAGTCCACAAGAAACTCTTTACCAGGTAGAGATAGGTCAAAATACACCTAAAAATTGGATGTAACATGTATGCTGTACCACAGAAAAGTGGTCTCGATTTTTCTCTACCGCCAGTAATAAAAAAGTTACAATAAAATCTATTTATAGTAACAACAAAGGGACGTAATTCTAAAAACAAGGGTGCCTCATGGTGGTGAACATTTTGTCCAAGTTACATCAAAATCCCTCCATGCATGAAGAAGAAATGTTCTTGAAAGTCATTCTTGAATTTGACCTTTGACCTCTAAATATGACCTTGACCTTAGACCTAGGGACCTGGTTCTTGCGCATGACATGTTGTCTCATCCAGGGGAATATTTGTGCCAACTGATATCTAAATCCTGCTTTGCATGACAAAGTTATAGACCAGACAGGAAAAAAATCCTCTTGACCTTTGATCTCAAAGTGTGACCTTGACCTTTAAGCTAGGGTACTGGGTGTTGCGTGTCTGGCTGGCGTCTCATCATGGGAAACATTTATGCCAAGCAATATTGTAATCCCTTGATGGATGACAGAGTTCTGGATCGGACAGGGAAAAAACCTTATTGACCTTTGACCTCCAATTGTGACCTTGACCTTTTAGCTAAGGGACTGGGCTTTGCGCAGGACATGTTGTCTCATCATGGGGAACATTTGTGCCAAGTAATATTAAAATCCCTTCATGGATGGCAGACTTATGGACGGGACAGGAAAAAAACTCTGTTGACCTTTGACCCCCAACTGTGACCATTACCTTTGAGCTAGGAGTCTGGGATTTGCGCATGACACGTCGTCTCATCATGGGAAACACTTGTGCTAAGTGATATTAAAATCTCTTAATGAATGTCAGAGTTATGGACCGGACACGAAACAGACCCTGTTCATGCTCTGTTAACATTTGACTGCTAAGTATGACCTTGACCTTTGAGCTAGGGGTCTGAGAGTTGTGCATGACACATCGTCTTATTATGAGGTACATTTATGCCAAGTAATATTAAAATCCCTTCATAGATGGGAGAGTTATGGACCGGACAGGAAAAAAAGCCTTGTTGACCTTTGACCTCCAATTGTGACCTTGACCTTTAAGCTAGGGGTCCAGGTTTTGCACATGACACGTCGTCTCCTCTTGGGGAACATTTGTGCCAAGTAATATTAAAATCTCTTCATGGATGGGAGAGTTATGGACCGGACAGGAAAAAAGCCCTGTTGACCTTTGACCTCCAATTGTGACCTTGACCTTTGAGCTAGGGGTCCGGGATTTGCGCATGACACATCACCTCATCATGGGGAACATTTGTGCCAAGTAATACTAAAATCCCTTCAAGGATGGAAGAGTTGTGGACCGGACAGGAAAAAAGCCTGTTGACCTTTGACCTCCAATTGTGACCTTGAACTTTGAGCTAGGGGTCTGAGTTTTGCGCATGACACATCGTCTCATCATGGGGAACATTTGTGCCAAGTAATATTAAAATCCCTTCAGGGATGTTAGAGTTATGGACCGGACACGAAATTGCGGACGGACGGAATGACGGAAAAGTGCATTCCTATAGTCCCCGAAACTGGTTTTCAACCAGTAGGGGACTAATAAGTACATGGTCATTGATAAGTAAGTGTATTTCTGCTAGACGGACATAGTTATAGTACATCTCAAATGTATGTTAATTCTTGAGTTTGCAGTATTTCAGAATGTTTATCATTATCTTGTATATACACAGCACAGTTTTATACAGCAGTTAACAATTACATTTCACTTCTACTGAAAACATGTATATCTGTCTTATTTATATGAAACTAAAATTGCATGTGCATAAATGGTATCCTGTGAATTAAAATACATAGGAAATTAGGAAGTGAATAAGAATGCAATGTTCTTTAGATTAGAAATAGCTCTCCCATATAGTTTACAATTTACATTGTGTATATTATAAAACACTTCTATAGAGTTCTTTCGGTAGAAATAATCGTTGATAAGATATATAGATGATATTTGTTTGTTTTGAGGGAATATGGAATATATCTCACTGAGAAGTGAGAACATTTCAAATATTTTCATAAGCATGTAGCGCAAGTGAAAATATGCGAGATATTCTATATTCGCGAAAAGTGCGACTACAATGTTCAGCCTGTTTTAAGCTAATGATTTGAAATTTATACACAATGTTCAAGCAGATTGGCAAAGCTATATCATTTACAGTGAGTGATATGGATTATATCTCACTGATAGAATACATTATTATTCAACTTTACAATATTACACACTGTATTAGATCAATTGCAAACATCATATGAAACAGACAGAGCTAATACAAAACGTAACTGAGCCAATAAGAGAAAAACAGGGCCAATACAGAATTCAAGCATTTTGATTGGTTCAAAAAAGAGGTCCAATACGGAGAATCCACTTCCGTTAGATTTTTAAATGATGCCATTTTTTTCACATTTTGACAAAAAATTATCCAACATGTTCATTTAAAAGCTAAGTATGACAGAGCGGATGTTCGTCTTCAGAGACTATAATGATACTTTAACTTATTCAGTATGGTGTAAAATGCAGATTTTTCTTGTCAGAAATTCTGACAGTTGTCAAGGAAAATAATAAGAAAATATGGAAACTCAGATTAATTAAAACGATGAGACTTCTCTTTAACAGACATTTTGATAGTGTAGACTATTAGTACAATGATAAATAGCTATTCAAATGCTGGAAAGTGGATGAATAAATTGGCGAACAAGATTGTCAGTTTTGAACTGCAAACAATTTCGGATAACATGGGACTATATAATATGCGCTTGGTTGTATTATCTTGATCAACACATATGTAAATGATTTTGTGTCTCCTTGCTTGCAGCCTAAAGGAAATGACTTTTAAAGCAATTTTTATCACAGTTCAAATGATAAAATACTCGCTGAACAAAATAAATAGGAATTCCAAACAAAAGGGTCATGATGACCCTGGATCGCTCACCTAAGTAATAAGAGCTACATGTTTCAAATGTCAAACTGATGATAAAATATTAAGAAAGTCAGTAGGTTGCATTCATGGTCTATGAAATTCAGTTTTACGATCTGTGAGCAAAACTGTGTATGTCATCAAAATTTCAAGGCTGTATCTTAAAAAACAAGAAAGTAGGTCAGTAGGTCAAGGTCACAGTCAAGTGACATCATATTACTTGGGATCATCAGGTAATTGTAACTAAACAGTCTTGGAAATAGGATCAGATGATTTTTTAAGTATAATTCTTTCCTATATAACTCACATAATAACTAAGTGACCTTAGGGCGAGGCCACTGTTAACCCCAGGGGCATAATTTGAAAAAAATTTGGAAGAGGACTACTAGACAATGCCTCATACCAAATATCAAAAGCCTAGGTCGTATGGTTTTAGACAAGAAGAATTTTAAAGCTTTTTCCTGTACAAGTCTATATAAAACTTAAGACCCCCAGACAGGGGGTCTTTTCACCCAAGGGGTACAATTTGAACAATTTTGGTTGAGGACCATAAGACAATGCTACAAACCAAATATCAAAGGTCTAAGTGTTGTGGTTTCAGACAAGAAGATTTTAAAACTTTTTTTCCTAGATAAGTCTATGTAAAACTTGGGACACTGGGGCGGGGCCATATTTGACCCTAGGGGGATAATTTGAATAATTTTGGTAGAGGACCACTAGATGATGCTACACACCAGATATCAAAGCCCTAGGCCCTGTGATTTTGGACAAGAAGATTTTTAAAGTTAGCACTTGGCTAAGAATTGGTTCCAGCATTTTGAACTGCTGCACTTACAAGACATTTCTGACACTGCTGCACTTACGAGACATTTTTGACAAAGTTGCACATACAATTCATTTCTGACAAAAGTTGCACTTACAAGACATTTCTGACACTGCTGTACTTGCATAGTCTTCTCAAAATATCTGAATTTCTATGTTCTGTTTAATGCTTAATGCCTTTCCAGTCTAGCATGCTGAGACACATGTCTGTTCGTGTTAAAGTAGTAGTTGTGAATACTACAAATATCTCCTCACGCACAACATACAAATTATCTGCAGACTAAAAATAACTCTACATTCTAGCATAAAACTGCTGTTATTGTCACTTTTCGGGAGTGTTTTAACAGGAGAGAAAACGTGTGTTAACAGAGAGATTATCGCGTTCACGTGCTGTTATAACACCTTTTCACATATGCGCGTTCCGTGGCAAAGCGTAAACGTCACTCGGCCCCAAAACAGATAATTCAAAACAAAATGATGCCAACGTAAACAAGAGGATCTTGATGGTCCTGAATCGCTCACCTGTTCCCACATGAACTGAGTATGATGTCGTTTTTTTTCTTTATTATTTGACATAGTGACCTAGTTTTTGAGGTCATGTGACCTAGTTCTGAACTTTATCTAGATATCATCAAGATAAAAATTATGACCAATTATCATGAAGATCCATTGAAAAATATGGCCTCTAGAGAGGTCACAATGTTTTTTTATTATTTGACATAATGACCTAGTTTTTGAAGGCACATGACCAAGTTTTGTACTTGACCTAGATATCATCAAGGTGAACATTCTCACCAATTTTCGTGAAGATCTCATGAAAAATATAGCCTCCAGAGAGGTCACAAGGTTTTTCTATTTTTAGACGTACTGACCTAGTTTTTGACCGCGCCTGACCCAGTTTTGAACTTGACATAGATATCATCAAGACAAACATTCTGACTAATTTTCATGCAGATCCCATGAAAAATATTGCCTCTACAGAGGTCACAAGGTTTTTCTATTATATGACCTACTGACCTAGTTTTGGACCGGACGTGACCCAGTTTCGAACTTGACATAAATATCATCAAGATGAACATTCTGACCATTTTCAGATCCCCTGAAAAATGTGACCTCTAGAGAGGTCACAAGGATTTTCTATTATTTGACCTACTGACCTAGTTTTTGACCGCAGTTCACCCAGTTCCAAACTTGACCTAGATATCATCAAGATGAACATTCAGACCAACTTTCATACAGATTCCATGAAAAATATGGCCTCTCTAAAGGTCACAAGGTTTTTCTATTATTTGACCTACTGACCTAGTTTTTGACGGCACGTGACCCAGTTTCAAACTTGACCTAGATATCATCAAGTTGAACATTCTCACTAATTTTCATGAAAAGCCATTGAAAAGTATGGCCTCTAAAGAGGTCACAAGGTTTTTCTATTTTTAGACCTACTGACGTAGTTTTTGACCGCAGCTGACCCAGTTTCAAACCTGACCTAGATGTCATTAAGAAGAACATTCAAACCAAGTGTTATACAGATCCCATGAAAATTATGGCTTCTAGAGAGGTCACCAGGTTTTTCTATTATTTGACCTACTGGCCTAGTTTCCTAACGCACGTGACCCAGTTTCAAACTTGAGCTAGATATCATCAAGATAAACATTCTGACCAACTATCATGAAGATCCAATGAAAAATGTGACCTCTAGAGTGGTCACAAGCAAAAGTTTACGCACGTACGGACAGACAGATGGACGACGGACGCCACGTGATCACAAAAGCTCACCTTGTCACTTTGTGACAGGTGAGCTAAAAACAACTCATACATTCCCGCACATTTCATGGAAATTTAATGACGTTGAGGTAGGATGTATGCATTTATTAGTATTTTCTCTGCGTTTTATGCTAGAATAGCATTAGTGCATGTTCATTTCGTGTTATAACATCTGCAGAATCCCTCTGGATACGTAGGTACCCTCGCTCTACTGGCTTGGGCACCAACCAATACCTCGGGATTCTTCAGACGTTATAACACGAAAAAACATGCGTTATCTCTATATTATAGCATAAAACTGCTGTTATTGTCACTTTTTGGGGGTGTTTTAACAGGAGAGGAAACGTATGTTAACAGAGAGATTCTCGCGCTCACATGCTGTTATAACACCTTTTTATATTTGCACGTTCCGTGACAGAGCGTAAACGCTTTATGGCCCCAAAACAGATAATTCAAAATGAAATGACGTCAACGTGCCAAAACGACGTAGACTTTACCGCGCATTTCATGAAAATTTAACGATGTTGAGGAGTATATATTTATTTACCAGATTTTTACGTGTTTTATTCTAGAATAGTGTTAGCTCGTGTTCTTTTCGTGTTGTAACATCTTCAGAATCCCTCGGGAAATGTTGGTACCATCGCCCTACGGGCTCGGGCACCAAGCAATCCCTCGGGATTCTGCAGACGTTATAACACCAAAAAACATGCGTTATCCCTACATTGACGTTCCTCCTCATTAAATGAACATTAAATAACACTATGCATTATTAAACTATTAGCATTAGCAGCTGAACATGTAAAATTAGAGGTTACCATACAGGGCTGTTGTGCCTTAAGGCAACCTTGGCAAACTCAACCTGCATTTGCTCTTGTGCTAAAGCCCTCAGACAAATATCTCTCAGAGTATACCAGTATTGCCTTGAGGCCCAACAGCCATGTATTTTAACCTCTAAATAACATATCAGAATGAAAATATGAATGGATTTTGAATACAACTAGAGATGCTTTTGAGAAAAGCGCATGTCTCCCACAACTGCCCCTATGAAAATTGTTAGTTTCTCTAAATGTTTTAGACTAGTGGATTCAATTAGATGGTCTGGATGAGTGGATCCAATCAGTAATTCAAGGGCCATAAATCAAAAGTGCCTGGGTGGATTTGGCTAGTTATCAAACTTGGATAAGGTCTTATGGACAAACACATTTTGTTCAAGTTTGGTGAAGATCGGATGAGAAATGTTCGACTTAGAGAGCGGACAAGAGTAAACAGACAGATTTTTTCGGTAATTCAAGGGCCATAATTCTAAAATGCCTAGACCGATTTGGCTAGTTATCGAACTTGGCCGAGGTCTCAGGGCCAAACACATTTTGTTCAAGTTTGGTGAAGATCGGATGAGAAATGTTTGACTTAGAGTGCGGACAAGAGTAAAATGGCCGATTTTTCAATAATTCAAGGGCCATAACTCCAAAATGCCTTGACCGGTTAGGCTAGTTATCGAACCTGGCTGAGGTCTCATAGTCAAACACATTTTGTTCAAGTTTGGTGAAGATTGGATGAAAAATATTCGAATTAGAGTGCAGACAAGAGTAAGAAGACCAATTTTTGGTAATTCAAGAGCCATAACTCCAAGCTGCCTGGACCAATTTGGCTAGTTATCGAACTTGGCCGAGGTCTTATGGTCAAACACATTTTGTTCAAGTTTGGTGAAAATTGGATGAGAAATGTTCGACTTAGAATGTGGACAAGCTTTTTGACAGACACACAGACACACACACAAACACACACACAGACTGGAGTAAAGCAATATGTCTCGCACACCACTGTATGGTGGGAGACATAATTATGGTTTGTCGTTCACTAAGCTGCACACTCCTGAATACAATCCTTTGCATCTGAACTCTTCTGCTTAAAAGTCTTTGTAGGCATCAATGGACTCTCTAGTCTGCTTTTTCAAATATCCCTTCTCTGTTAATTTGAAACCCCATAGCCAAATAGAACTCAGTGGAATATCTTCCACAAACGCTATTTTTTTGCCTTTTTTCCCCTTTTCTGGTACTGAACAAGGGGTCCATATTCCAGTTGTACACCCTTTGTACCATCTCATCCTGACTGTATTTCCTAATACTGACACCACTTGTCCTACTTGGGGCCACTCTCCAGCATATTTTGGTAGGTCAGTTAAAGCCATATCTCCATCTTTCAACTGACAGACATCATTCGTTTTCTTGCTCTTTTTACCAATAATGAGCTGAACCTGGAAAGCAAAAGTGTCCTTAATTACTTTCATTCTCAATTTGGCAATTCAACTCTACCACTAACTCCATGGCGCTGTAATACATTATGTTAACACTTAGCCTGCTGACGGCAAGTGATTCTGCCTTTGCGACTAGTGCAGACCAAGATCAGCCTACACATCCGTGCAGTCTAATCATGTTATGCACTGTTCGCCATTCAGTGAGTAAACTTTAAGTGAAAACCCCTTCAAATGATAAGTGGTATTGCCCGAAATGAACGATGGACCCAGTCCATTTTAGAAATTTAGCAGGGTAAAGGTTAATTCTAAATTATGTTCCAATTCCTAGTTCACAGCCTTTCCACTAATAGTGCACAATACTTAGTATGTTTTGTAATGAACAACCTGGAAAGTCATGATGTGTGTAAAAAAAACTATAAACATAAGGTTCTATAAAGACAATTCAGTATTCATTACTGACAATATTCAACATTAATATGCAAAACCAACACAGTGGCCTTGCGACCAGCATCTGCACAGCTTGGTCAGGATCCATGCTGTTCGCCTACAGTTTCTCTAATTCCAAAAGGGTTTGAAAGTGAACAGCATGGATCCTGACCAGACTACACAGTTACACAGGCCGGTCTGGATCCATGCTGGTCGCAAAGCCACTATATTGGTTTTCTCATGGCACGGCTCAATAATTGTCAAGTCAATATATATAGTACATGTATAGTATTATAAAAGTTAAGTTGTTAATATGTTTTTTCCAAAAAAGGGATATAAGTAAAAATCTGACCACCTAGGGGTCATGGTTCCTTGTCACTGTATTTTCTCTTGATGAGCTGGTGTCACTGTAAAAAACTGAGTGTAACTCTGCAACAGGTGACAAGCAAAAAAATTACTTGTGCTTAATTTTTGTTTAAATTGAAATTTTGCAAACTAGTTACATGTACCTCTGTTTCATAAGATGTTTCTGTCGGAGGCTGATCAGCTGTTTACGCTTGGTCTTATCTTTTGTCTCACCTAGTTGAGTTTTTATCTTGCTGCATGTGTTACATTTAGAGAACCTGGAAGTCTGTAAAATAATATATAAACCGATAAAGTGCCGTCACTGAAATGAAAGAAAATAAAATAGAACATGCGTGGAAAAAGTACTTCAGGAGGTCTGTTGCTGACAACTTCTATTAAATTTGATAGAAATGGTTATAATAGTATTGGAAGTCCCAAATACTATATCAAATAATGATGAACAAAGTGTTATAACTGATAAAAATCAGAAAGATCTGTATAAGATTACTTGGCAATGATCTCTCTTTGGTAATTTATTTTTAATCCAATGGTTTATGTCAAATGACTCGCATAGACAAACTGAGCGACATACAAACAGACAAACTGACAGACAACACCTTAGAACTGATTAGTATCCTTCACTGCATGTGTGAGATATAAAGGCTACTTACTGGAGGAATAGCAATATGACTTAGGCAAGTTCGCCATATATAGTAGAAGTGGCTCTTAGACACTATCTCCTCTTCTTTATCCTCTAATTCCTCTGTCATGATGTTGTATATGGAGTCTTTTGTTAGGCAAGATGGTAAATGTAGTTTGGTTGAATTGGGAAGTTTGTCCGCATATTTATTTGCATACTCAATCAACCAAACTGTTGCTGTTTGTACCTTTGGTGTTGTTTTCCCTACAGGTTTACCTCGCTTGTCTATTTCTTTCACACCGGCTGTTAACAAAAGAAAAACAAAGTAGAAAAGCAGAAAATCAAATGAAATCAAATTAATCCATAAACAAGAGGTATTGATAATTCTAGTTATGCGTCGTTTCGATGAGGTGAACATTTGTGTCAGGTTTCTTGGAAATCCTTCAAGGGGATCAAGAGTTACAGAGCAGAAGGACACCGAGGCAATAACATAATATGTCCCTTTGGGCATAAAAAAAAGGAATCAAGATCTTATGGTGATAAAAGTTGTGTGCAAGTTTGGTTAAAATCAGATCATAAATGAAACTGCTATTGTACAGGCAAGGTCAAAATATCTAACTTCGGCCATTTCAGGGGCCATAACTGTGGAACCCATTATGGGATCTGGCATGTTCAAGAAATGAACCAAAATCTTATGGTGACATGATTTTTGTGAAAGTTGATTAAATTCAAATCATAAATGAAGCTGCAATTATGCAGACAAGGCCAAAATAGCTAATTCTGGCCTTATCAAGGGCCACAACTCTGGAACCTGTAACGGAATCTGGCCAGTTCAAGAAAGGAACCAAGATCTTATGGTGATACAAGTTGTGTGCAAATTTGGTTAAAATCAAATCATAAATTAAGCTGCTATTGTACAGTCAAGATCAAAATAGCTAAGTTTGGCCTTTTCAGGGGCCATTACTCATGAACCTATTATGGGTTTTGGCTGGTTCAAGAAAGCAACCGAGATCGTATTGTGACACAAGTTTTGTGCAAGTTTGATAAAATTCAAATTGCTTGCAAAATGTGGTCTCTATCATGTTCACAAGAAATTGTGGCTGGATGGACGGACGAAGGGCGATCACAACAGCTCACCCTGTCACTATGTGACAGGTGAGCAAAAAAGGCTGATTTTCGTTTATTTATCAGACATAATTCCAAAGCTCCTGGACTGATTTGGCTAGTTATAGGACTTGGCCAAGGACTTCTGGTCAAACACATTTTGTTGAATATTGGATGAGATATGTTTGACCTATAGTTTGGACAAAATTTGTGACACACACACACACACAGTCATACACAGACAGACACACACACACACACACAGACAGGAGTGAATCAAGAAATATGTCTCCCACACCACACCTTGTGGTGGGAGACATAACTAGCATAACTTTATTTCATTCCATTTGGAATTCTTCATTTTCATTGTCCCTGTCAATCTTTACTAGATATTGAAAGTAAAAAGTTTATGCTTTGTTTTTTTCCATCTTAAATGTTCAATAAATTTTACCTTTGAATTTCTTGCGTATGGAATAGAAGGTTGTTAGGGGCATTCCAATAGTCAGCAGAAATGCTGCTGTACACATTCTCCACTCACCAAGCATGTAGCAAAACTGGGTATTTTCACTAAAAGATCAAAACAAGACAATATACTTACAGTCCATAAAATAAACAAACGTGTTTGTAAACATGGACGGATCCAAATGAAAGGGGAAGAAGCATTATATAGAAATATTCCGATAGCAAAATACAATACATATCCGTAGCCCTGACCAACCTATAAACCGGGCAAATCTATTTAATAAGTACATCAACACGGCTGACCCATTTAAACGAGCTGTACTATAAACAATTTTAACTTGACTTGGATTATATACAGCTTAATATTTCCAATGAAAATTATGATGATCAGGTGGAAATGTTAAAACCATTTTATTACAAGGACACAGTCATATCTAGTTAACAGTTAAAGGTCATGCATACAAATGCAACTAAATGTATAAAAGTATACTTCAATGCCTACCTTTTGTGCAGCCATAGAAGATCTAACACCCAATTACTCAGTTCAGTCACAGATAAGTTTGCAGTAAATGTCCTCAGTCTCTCTAAGTCCTCAATTGGGATCAAGGACATACAAAGTAGAATACAGCATCCGTAGCAATTCAGCTGCTGTAATGGTACTTTCTGATGTTCTGTAAATTTAAAATATAACACTTACATAAAAGGCATAATACTTTTTTGTGACTCAGTGTATAGCTCATCTTATGGTCCTCTTGTGCCTTCAGTCACCATGAATGTGACCTAGTGATCTACCTTCTTAATATTTTAGCATCAGTTTGCTATTTGGAACATGTGGCTCATATTATTCAGGTGAGCGATCCAGGGTCATCATGACCCTCTTGTTAATGTATCTAAAAACTATATATATATAAACTATATATTGAGCCAAATGTTGATCAGATTAGATGAAGCAAATATCATTCATTATCTTGCCTCCTACAAGTTTCTTGCATTTCTATTGGTCAATAGATGTCACGTGGAGACAGGATATATTCCATATCCTGCTAGTACATTTCAGATATAAATTTTGATTAAACAAAATGGCTGCCACACTTCTGGCGTAATTTAATCATGTCAGATTATTTACTGGCTCCAGCGAGAGTATCATTTCCGAGAGTAAATTTAGTGCTTTCTTTCTGATTTCATTCTACTTATGGATTTCATCGACAGCACATATCCCGTCTTCTGTCACCAACAAGAAGTGTGACTAATAATACTTTTGATGTACTTCTTACTTAAAATGAGAAGTGGTATAAAGAAGCACAGGCAGTATATTGTCCGTTGAACATTGAAAGACTTACTTTTTCTTGGTTGACATTGTTCACTGAAATCTGCTTTTCTTTTAGTTCCTTTTGGTCTTCCCCTACGATCACCTGAAAAACAAGTGAATAAAATTTTGCCTTAAAATATAAAGTCCCCTATTAAAGGCAAATACTTTCCTCTACTGCACTGTATGATAATGATCAGAGATCTAACATTGATGTATTTATAAAGGACTACGAACTCATTATATATACTATATCCTTCAACACCTATGCCCAAGTGTTCTTGAATTATCATCATGAAATTGAGAAACTGTTATGGTTCACTATGACCTTGACCTTTGACCTAGTGATCTGAAAATAAATAGGGGTCGTCTGCTGGTCATGACCTGAACCACCTTATCAACTTTTGTGATCCTAGGCCGAAATCTTCTTGATTTGTCATGCGGTAACCATTTAACTGTTAGAGGTCAGTGTGATCTTGACCTTTAACATATTGATCTCAAAAGCCTAAGCCCAAGGGTTCTTGAGTCATCGTCAGGAAATGGATTGGTTTACATACTGACCAACAGACATCTGCAAAACAGTTTACTACTCCTTCTTCATAGAGGGCAATTCCCTACATGTGATGCCTTAAGGAAAGGTAGCATGCATATTTTTATGTTATGCGACCCAAAAAATACTACATACCAGACTGCTTTTCAAAATTAAGATGTTCTTCATCCTCTGATATGTCACATACATCATATTCAGAAGAAGAGTCTGTCTCTTCAAGAAAGGAGAAATTAATCTCTTGTGCACAACTGCTATCATCCAGTGGGTCGAATATGTCATGATCGGAACACAAATCCGCCATGTTCAAACACACCTGAAGCAAAAAGAAATTGTAATAAATGCAACAAACATTTTCAGTATCAACATGTCACATCATCATAGTCATTCATTTATACTGTAAATCAATTACAACTCAATTTCAACTGTTACCAAAATTTATATCATGATCATATCTGTCCACAATTGGACACCTTTTGTCCTAAATTATATGTAAGATCAATGATCATAATGCTTCCGAAGATATTGTCGTGAAGTGTTTACACAGGGAAACCGAATAAAATGCAATTTTCACTGGCATTTTTTTTTTAGCTCACCAGTTTGTGCTCAAGGTGAACTAATGTGACTGGTCGTTGTCTGGCGTTGTGGTATACCCGCCCGCTTAGCTCAGTAGGTAGTGTTGGTCTAAGGATTGTGGGGTCATGAGTTTGATTCTCAGGCGGGCATATGTTCTCTGTAACTAGTTGATACATGGAATTGTGCCTGAAATCATTAATGCTCCACCTCTGATTTATGTGGGGAACTTGTGAGTTACTTGCGGAGAACAGGTCTGTACTGGTACAGAATCCAGGAACACTGGTAAAGGTAAAGTTAAAGGTAAATCTTATTTACCGTCGCTTTGTGTAACAGTTAACATAAGCTCTGTAGAGCTTTTGAGCGACCCTATTTTAAGAACAATTAAAACCAATTATACCTTACCCCCAGCAATTTGCTGGTACCCATTTACAGCTGGGTCGACTGAGGCAATCATGGAAAAGTGCCTTGCCCAAGGACACACCGCAATGGGAGTAGCCAGGATTCGAACCAGGGGCCTTCACCTCCGTAGGAAAGCGTGTTAGCCCTCTCGACCACTGCTTCCACACACAAAAAAGGTTAACCGCCCGCCGTTACATAACTGATGAAATTCTGACGAAAAACTGCAGTAAATCCAATACAAACAAGCAGTAAGTGGTTCCTGTTTCCTACAAAAATGTTATATATTACCACCGTGATTGTAGATAAGCAAATTTTGTGACCCAAGTTTTCAGTTGTGTATATTTTTTTTATGAACGAAAGAGCTGAGAACACTGCACTCAAACTGGGCACAACTGTATCTAGATCTATATATTTCTTGAAAAATATTACTGCTTATATTGGACTAATCTCTTTCCTGTCTTTGAAGACCCCAACCGGACAAACCAAACACCCTCTGGACATCCTCTTAGGGGCATTTTAATTTGAATATACTCCACGCATTGGTCGAGAGGGCTAAGACGCTTTCCTACGGAGGTGAAGGCCCCTGGTTCGAATCCTCGCTACTCCCATTGCGATGTGTCCTTGGGCAAGGCACTTTATCACGATTGCCTCAGTCGACCTAGCTGTAAATGGGTACCAGCAAATTGCTGGTGAGGTATAACTGGTTTTAACTGTTCTTAATATAGGGTCGCAGAAAAGCTCTATAGAGTTTATGTTAATTGTTTCACTAAGTGACGGTAAATAAAACTTACCTTTACCCTTACCTTTCAAAGTATAGACACTCAGCAATCTCAAAAGAATGTAGATCTGCTCCAGAAACCCTGAATACAATTGACAGGAAATACCCGCCCCCTCATCCCCCACCCCCTCCCAACATACACACACCCTGAACAAACAAGTGAAAATCCCAAAAGAGCCTTACATTGGGTTTTTCCTAATTGGTTTGGAATAGACTAAAAATTTGCCACATCTGAGATATCTGACGGGGACGAAAATTTACGAAACACTACAGGGAGGAAATGAATTCTGCCAAGCGCGACAGTTGCTAAGAATTACATAGTCATTCACCTAATAATATTTAATCATTAAATTAATGGTACTGTATATGAATAACAGAAACTTACCTGTCGCTTTCTTATGAATGACGAGAGAATCTGTACAGTCGTTTTCCTGTTGTGTGTAGAATGACAGAACGCGCAACTACTACTCGCTAAAATCAGAACTTGTAAACACGGTACTTTTTCACATCCGGGATAGACGGACATGCTGTTATTTTAAAAAGATAAATAAGCTGCCACCATGCAGTATACAGTGTACCGGTTAAAATGTATGTGCAAAACAGAAATATTTATTATGTTTTAAACTGGAGACATAAACACAAAATAGTCTGAAGTACGCGATGCATTATCATTATGTTACGGGATGGAGATCGGAAATAGCATTTCGAAGTATGCGGTGACGTCATAGATTTGTGTGCAGCGAGGGCGTTATCTTGCGTTTGTTTACACAATTTCGATGATGGGTTGGTATTTCGTCTTAAGCGATGACAAATTGCTTGTTTACGTTGGGAAAGAAGTTGCAAGAGATCCCAAAACGAAGAAATCATTTGGGAAGGTCAGAGATATTAAGCTTGGAAGAGCCAGAGATGAAGTGGTGGTAAGAAACCCTTTTTTCCATTTTTTTGACATTTTGTAGATCGGTAGATCTACTTTGGAATGCTTTTTGTCATTTTTTCATACTTCTTGAACATCACCGGTTACAAAAAATTCTTCACAATAGAAACGTAGAGATCTGAATATTTCATATCTAGATCTACTAAGACTACAGTACTTGGTGTTGAAGTCATGTTGCAACTGTCTGGTCCTTACAACTGTCAAGGAAAAGTGACTTTTTAACATTACACACACTATCAATTAATCTGCTATATAGTGGACGCAACTTGACCCCGATGGTTGACCTTTGTATTATAATACATAATGAGGTACAACTTATTAGTAAAAAGGAATGTACGTAAAACACTTAATCTCTCTGCATTTAAAAAACACGAGCTGCACGAGAAAATGGAAATATAAATTTGTGTAAATATGAATTAGTGTATTGGAAAGTTAAAAAAATACAACTATATACTGTATACAAACTAATTCCATATAATATATACGGCTACCCTAAGCACCCCCTTATTTCTACAATGAAATAATCGATATGAATAATCAGCCTAAGGTCAACCATCGCGGTCAAGTTGCGACTACTATACCCTAAAGCACTGTATGAATATCACCTGTTTGTTTGGGAATGCCACTATCAACTGTTTTTCAGGTGTGCAAATACTAATTGGGTATTACAATCTTCTGTCCATTCAACTTTCAAAATTCTTGTATCCCGGCACAACCAGTTTTCGACCGCTTAACAAGTTTTCTGTGCAGTTTTGTACAAATGCAAGTCCAAATCTTTGGTTTAATGTCTAACACGTTCTATCAGCATAAGTGCTATGAAAGCATACCATTTAAGTTTCATGTTTCTTACCGATCAAATCCCTGGCATGATGGTTTTGAAAGCCATCGGTAGGAAGTCGTGCTGAAAATTTACAACCTAAATTCGACCACAGGTGGTATTTTCCTTCTAGCAAAATGAAACAGTACTAAACATGCTAGTACTTTTATAAAACTCACTTAAAATTGTCTTTTTTCAGCTTAAATTTGCTGACACACGAGATGGCCTTCATCTTTCTACAAAATTATTTATGGCGGATGCCAATGATTTCTGCAGATCTGTGAGCAACAAGAAAACAACAAAAGAGTTTGTTACATCTGTTATGGACACCTCTGGACTAACTTCAAGTAGGTCATAGTGTTAAAAAAAATCATGTGATAAATTGTTCAAATTATAAAATTGCAAAATTTGTGCAACTGAAAACACTTAAGCTATATATGATTGTTATATAACAAAATAATGAATACACGTTACATAAAGAATAATACTTTTCCAATGAATTTTATTGGCAGTGGAAATATTACCAGGAGTTAAGATTGACAATTGACAATGATCAACTCAAATTTTTATAAGATCATCCGTGTATAGAGGTATTACAAAGTGTCTTTTCATATCCATGTGAGGCTGTTCCACGCATTTATATCAAATTATTCAACAAGTTTATTGAATTCAGTGTGTAAAGTCACAAAATTAATGTTTGTTAAACTTTTTTGGCCAAAAAGAAAAGAATCTACTATCTTTTACTATATAAACAAGTCAATTTAACCAACGTCTCCTATACTATAAATGACTGATGTCATAATTTTATTAGCCAAAGGCTCAAGGTGAGCTATTCTGATCAGTCACCGTCCGTCGTCAGGTGTCCGTCGGTAAACTTTTACTTTAAACGACATCTCCTCATAAACCGCTAGGCCAATTTCATCCAAACTTCACAGGAATGTTCCTTGGGTGAAGCTCTACGAAAATTGTTTAAAGAATTGAATTCATGCAAAACTGGACATGTAGCATTGTTTAGTGGACCTCTACTAAAGTTGTTTAAATCATGACTCTGGGGTCAAAATTGACCCCACCCCAGGGGTCACTTGATTTTACATAGGAAAATCTTCAAAATTTTCTATAAATAAACTAGAAGGCCTACAGCTTAGATATTTGACATGCAGCATTGCCTAGTGAACCTCTACTAAAATTGTTCAAATCATGACCCCAGGGTCAAAACTGGTCCTGCCCCAGGGGTCACTAAATTTTACATAGGAAATCTTGAAAAATCTTCTCAAAAACCAGAAGCCCTAGAGCTTAGATATGTGACATGTAGCATTGCCTAGTTGACCTCTACAAACTTTGTTCAATGTTCAAGTCATGACCCCCGAGGTCCAAAATGACCCTGCCCCAGGTGTGTGTGTATATATATACTTAATGTTTCATTAGGGAATAATGCATCAGACCTGTTGTATGTGATTACTGTTTGGACTTCAGAAACTGAAAAAGTAATTATTTCCTTCATAAACGCGTATGAAGTGGAACTATCGCAAACCAACCATTTTTTGGCCCAAAATTATTATTAATTATTTATTGTGAAAATACCCTTGTCATTTGAAACTTTTCTTCTCTGGAAACTAAATGAAACTTTGGAGATTTCCTCATCAAATCACTTCAAAATTTACCATTTCTGTCTAAAACTTCTTCAATAATTATGAGTTTATTTTTCTCTTTCTTGACACTTAAGTCTGTTTATAGTTTTAATTAAAGCTGACATAAGCATTAAATCTGTTCAATATTCTTGAATTAAATAAGATTTTATCTATCATGGGAAACATTGATACCAGGTGAGACCTTTTAATTCAGTGGAAAACATTGCATTGGCCATTGTACATATTTTTTTCCAAATTGAATGACTACTTAAATACTGTTTTATATACTAGTTGATGTAGTATATTTGATATCAGACAGCAGCAACTTGAACCATGGGAGAGATTTCATGATTTGCCAATAATGGAAATATTTAGCACTGATTTGATACATCTTGTTTATATTATGAAGGATAAGGTGAACTTGGGACGACGTTTGTTAACACAAAATGGGACAGAAAATCTCCAAGGCCGGCTGGCAGACATACTGACTGCTGTGCTAGGAATGGTAAGGATATCAAAACATAAAGTCAGTTTCAATCAAAGATATGGCAAAGGGTAATTGAAAATGGAAATGGAAATTATTACTGTCTCCAGCCTTTCTTGAAACAAAGAGGTCAAAGAAATAGGCTCTGTCCATCTGTCCTTTTTTTCATCATACTTCAAATTATGTCTGGTCAGTAACTATGCCATCCATTAAGGGATTTTAAAATATAAAGGCATATAAGCTTCCCATAAATAAGACTGTGTGCCATGTGCAAGACTTTAAGTTAATAACATGCCATCCATCAAGGAAATTTGAAAGTAACGGGTACAAATGTTCCCTTTAATGACAGGATTTGTATTTCCCAAAATCTAGATTCCTATGTTATCTAAGGTCAAGGTCACATTTAGATGACAAAGGTCAGATACCAGAGTTGTAAAGAGTGTTACATCTTCATGCACAGTGGAATTTTGATTTAAATCATCACAATTGTTAACCATCACAAGATGGACTGCACTTTGCTATGGAACAACGGGCATGTTACAGCCACTTTTTAAGTGTATTTTGCCCTATTGCTAACTGTTGAAGACTTTTGTGTACTTTTTAGCTCACCTGAGCCAAAGGCTCATGATAAGCTTTTGTGACTGCTCAATGTCTGTCAGTTGTCGGTCAACTTTTTCTAAAGAGGGCCAAAATGGCCTTATATCATTCACTTGTTATTATTGCACAAGCAGGTCAAAAATTCAAAATGAAGATCATTCAAAAGAATCATGAGAAAATACAGCTGAAATTAAAAAGTTACCTTCCATGGGAGGTTATTAGTTTTCAACAGTCCGTCCGTTAGTTAGATAGTTAGTTAGTTAGTTACTTCGGTCGTTAGTCACAACGTTTACTTTTTGCATGAAGGTACTTTACTCGCAAACCACTGCACCCAGGACCTTCAAACTTCACATGCTGATAGTACTTATTGAGTACACCACCCCTACTAACTTTGGAGTCACCAGGTCAAAGGTCAAGGTCACAGGGGCCAACGTTAACTTTTTGCATGAAGGCACTTTACTTGCGAACCACTGCACCCAGGACCTTCAAACTTCACATGCTGATAGTACTTATTGAATACACTACCCCTACTGACTTTGAGGTCACCAGGTCAAAGGTCAATGTCACAGGGGCCAACGTTAACTTTTTACATGAAGGCACTTTACTCGCGAACCACTGCACCCAGGACCTTCAAAATTCACATGCTGATAGTACTTATTGAGTACACCACCCCTACTGACTTTGGGGTCACCAGGTCAAAGGTCAAGGTGAAAGGGGCCAACGTTAACTTTTTGCATGAAGGCACTTTACTTGCGAACCACTGCACCCAGGACCTTCAAACTTCACATGCTGATAGTACTTATTGAATACACTACCCCTACTGACTTTGGGGTCACCAGGTCAAAGATCAAGGTCACAGGGGCCAACATTAACTTTTTGCATGAAGGCACTTTTCTCGCGAACCACTGCACCCAGGACCTTCAAACTTTACATGCTGATAGCACTTATTGAGTACACCACCCCTACTGACTTTGGGGTCAGCTGGTCAAAGGTCAAGGTGCTGCCAGGGCATTTGTCACCATTATTGACAGCTCTTGTATCAGTATGTTTTCAGGTGAATGTAATGATTTTTATTCTATGCACACAAAAACAAAGTTACAGTTAATGATATTTGTTGAGCATCACTTTTTTGAGATTTAGGGTAACTATGAAACTTTAATGAAATATGATTTTAAAAATATTCATGACTTTTTGTCATTACACAATGAAATTTAATGCTAACCTTTTTAAACATTTTATAATCATTTTTTCAGAAAATAAACAGGAACAGTCTTTCCACTATAATCTCGGTATGTAAATACGAAGATGAACAATTTACACTCTTCCGCAAAATTGTTGCCGCTTCCGAACAAAGAAGAGAAAAGAGTGTAAATGCTAAGGTATCAAGATAGACATCATTCCATTATAATATAATTTATTCATAACACTGGTAATTCATTTCTTTGAAAAGGTATACGGGTAAGCACTAGTGATTCATGTTAATTTGCAATTCCATAAATTTCACCTTGTTCCTTTTGCTATTCACATGAAATGAACATCATACTTTTCAATGGAAAAGAATAGGGTGAATGTAAATATAAAATAAGTCTTAAGGTGTTAATAACTGTTAGTATTAAGAATAATTTGGTAATAATTTAGTACATTCACAACGATTATTCACTGTTGATAGATATCTTAAAATCTACTAATCCATCCATTACACTACATTTTCAGTTAATAAATGGGAACTGTTTGACACAGGGCTATCAACTTCAAATAGTGCTACATTTCTGGGTCACTACATAACAGTTTATTGTCACATGAGTCTGAATATTTAAAACATTTTTGGGGCAATAACTTGCTAACTTGCATATGGTTCAGCTCGATTAATGATAATTTCTTTGATTTCAGTTGTTTAAATTGATGCAAGGATGCACAGAGGATGTAAGGAGGGAAGGGCTGGTCAGGGCCGCAGAATGCTACACAAATGCCGTGAAATGGCTAGAAGAGGAAAAGATGAAGTAAATTCATTCACCCAACTTAAAAGTTTTTATGTACTTCTATGAAAATTAAAATGAAATATTGTCATTTGGTATTTTAAAGTCGCAGAATATCTAAGCCTCTAGGTAACGTTAAAGCACTGAAAATAATTTGAAGTGGTTTAAAGCTAATATAGTGGCAGTGCATAGCATATAAGTAATAGTCTCAAAGTTTAAGTAATCAAATGGCTTTAAAGACAGTAAGCTAACACATGAAGGCGTTTTGGCGGGGTTTTTCGAATTGATTGAAAGCAAGTTAAGGTTATAATAATAGCATGCAATGCATAACCCCAAAGCAATATTGAAAGATAAAAGGAAAAAATGGACAAGAAGAAAGTGGAAATTAAAGAAATAAGTTGGTGTAAATGAATTAAAAAAAATAAAACATTTTTCAATGTTGAAACGGGGTCATGTGCGGTCAAAAACTAGGTCAGTAGGTCTAAAAATAGAAAAACCTTGTGACCTCTCTAGAGGCCAAACTTATGAATGGATCTCCATAAAAATTGGTCAGAATGTTCATCTTGATGATATCTAGGTCAAGTTCGAAAGTGGGTCACATCAAAAAGTAGGTCAGTAGGTCAAATAATGAAAAAACCTTGTGACCTCTCTAGAGGCCATATTTTTCATGGGATCTGTATGAATGTTTATCTTGATGATATCTAGGTCAAGTTTGAAACTGGGTCAACTGTGATCAAAAACTAGGTCAGTAAGTCTTGAAATAGAAAAACCTTGTGACCTCTCTAGAGGCCATACCCTTGAATGGATCTTCATGAAAATTGGTCAGAATGTTCCCCTTGATAAAATTTAGGTCAAGTTTGAAACTGGGTCACGTGCCTTAAAAAACTAGGTCAATAGGTAAAACGATAGAGAAACCTTGTGACCTCTCTAGAGACCATATTTTTCAATGGATCTTCATGAAAATTGGTCAGAATTTTCATATTGATAATATCTAGGTCAAGTTCAAAACTGGGTCACATGAGCTCAAAAAATAGGTCACTATGTCAAATAATAGAAAAAACGACGTCATACTCAAAACTGGATCATGTGGGAAGAGGTAAGCGATTCAGGACCATCATGGTCCTCTTGTCTATGTTATGGTCAGTAACCATGCCTTTGACCCAGTGACCTTGAAATCAATAGGGCTATGTACATATCAAGACCAACATACCGGTGAAATTTTAAGGTCCTAGGATAAATACTTGTCCATATATTGAATGAACAAAAAGGTTATCAAGAGACTTATTATTCCATCCATCTGTCTTTCACCCATCCGTCCATCTGGACAGACCTAATTTACTAGCCTGAAATTTCTTTGAAATCTCTTTGAAAAACACGCCAAAATCCTAAACTCTCTTTGTCTGTCTTTGTTATACTGAATCTAAAGCAACGATCCAAGACAAGAATGTCAAAGATCAACTTCGCAATAACCCAGAACAGTTCAGCTTTTTCCGGATAACATCTTGAAAATGCTTTGACCTTGGATCATGTCAAAGACCAAGGTCACACTGATGCAGAACAGTAGCACTCCCCCCCCCCCCCCCCCCCCCCCCCCCCCCCCCCCCCCCCCCCAAAAAAAAAGAAAAACTATGCTTTGGTTTATGATCAGATTTAACACATAAGTCACTTTTTACTGGTAAATGACCCAAAATTATTGGCTTCAGATCAGGACATCATAGTCCTGTCTAGTGCATAGTAACATAAGTGATTGCAATTACTGAATGCATCTAGAGGGTAATTTGGTGTTTGACAACCTCTTCTATTCTGTTTCAGATCACAATTGAGAACTATATTTGTTACTCAGACTGGCTGTTCTTCATGGGGTGAGGCAGAGGATGCATATCCGGAGTATGCAGAAAATTTGGAAAAATTCAAAGGTAAATATGTAACCATTTTTTTCTTGCTAACAAAGACATAAAAAATTTGTACATACACCTACATTATAAGCTGCAATCATGAAATACCATGATGTGACGATGACCATAAATAACAGACTTTATTTTTTTTGACTATCTTTTACTGGACTATCCCAAGATTGGATTAGCAATTCAGCTTATCCTGCGGTAGTGAGACCCTATTTAAAGTTTTGCATGTATAAGCCTTGCAGTTACTCCAGTATTTTTAACTTTTAAACGCCCAAAGGGACGTATTATGTTATGACGCTGGTGTCCGTCTGTCTGTCAGTCAGCAATTTCATGTCCGCTCTGTAACTCTTGAACCCCTTGGAGGATTTCAAAGAAACTTTAAACAAATGTTCACACACCGAGACAATGTACAGAGCGCATGTTTGGATGTCTCGCTTCAATGTCATGGTCACACTTAAGAATCAAAGGTCATATCAGTTTGTTTTGTGTCTGCTCATTAACTTTTGAACCCCCTGAGGATTTGAAAGAAACTTGACACAAATGTTCACCACACCAAGAAAAACGTACAGAGTTTTGTTTCGGATGACTTTTTCAAGGTCAAGGTCACGCTTAGGGGTCAAAAGTCATATCAGTGGTTTCCTGTCTGCTCTGTAACTCTAGAACTGCTGGAAGGATTTCAAAGAAACTTGGCAGAAATGTTCACCAAATTGTAATGATGTGCAGAGTGCATGTTCCGGATGACTTGCTTCAAGATCAAAGTCTCACTTAAGGGTCAAAGGTCCATATATCACTTTGCTTTGTGTATATTGCTCTGCATTGCAGTGCTTCTTTTTTTTTTTGGGCAGCTCTTTTTCTGACTTCAATAATTTTTTTAATTATCCCTTTTCTATCATAGCTTATTTTGAAACTTTTTTAGTATTGCCCGTAGGAAAATTCGAGATCACTTTCTTGGTACCAAATGGTTGGTACCCAATTTATGGTTATTTTCACATACTTACCTAATAAGGATTTTTTGGTAGACTTTAAATTCTTTTATTGAAGATTGTTTTTGAAGTATTCCTTTCATTTTTCCAGTCTTTTGCGGCTACAACAGTCAATCTAAATTTTTGCTTATCTATGATGTAATCAGGCTGTACTGCCCGTTGGCGGTGCTCTTTTTTGAAACTAGTTTGAAACCTTATAATTTGGAACACAAAAAAGTTGTAACTAAATGCATAATGTAATATAAATTTTAGCTCACTACTCATAGAATAGTAGCTTTGGACTCGCCCATTGTCGGTCTGCGTCGCATCCGATTTGTTAAGGTTTTGTATACATGTAAGGGTATCTCAGTAACCATTGGGAACGATTGAAGCTTCACACACTTATCACTGTGAAAACTGACTTGCTTTACACAGTTCCATAACTCTATTGCTTTTTACAAATTTAGCCCCTTTCGACTTAGAAATTTCGTAGGTTTGTATGTAAGCTGGATCTCGTCCCATTGTTGGAATGGATTGAAAATTCACCTTATCACTGTGATAAACTGACCTACATTGCTCAGGTCCAACTTGTTTGCTTTTTTACAGAATTATGCCCCTTTTGATAGAAACTTTTGCAAGGTTTGTATTAAGCGGTATCTCAGTACTTACTAATGGGATAGAAAAACTTCACATACTTGTCACTGTATAATCTGAATCACTAACAAGTCCATAACTCGACCCTTTTTTTCGAAATTAAGTCCCTTTTCAACTACAGTTTTTTGGTTAATTTTGTAGTAATCTTATCTCCATTGGAATGGTAGGAACTTCACACTTGTTCACTGTCTGATCAACATGCACTGTGAGTCCCATAACTCTACTTTGCATTTTTACAAAATTATGCCCTTTTGTGACTTAGCGTTTTGGTTAGTTCTGTATGTAAGCTGGTATCTCAGTATCCACAATTGGAAAGGATTGAAACTTCACACACTTCACAGTCATGATAGACATGCAGTACAGAGGTTCAATACTCTACTTTGCATTTTACAAATTATGCCCTTTTTTTCATTTTTTTGTATTCATCAAATGACAAGCTATTGAATATCGACTTTGATATCCTCCACAGCTTCTTGTTTCTTTAATGTACATTTAATAAAAAATTTACTTTAACATTCCCATTTAGCATTTTATGACACATTTTCCAACTGTAAAGGCCACGCCTCAATCCAATGTAGTGGGAAAAAACACTGGAGTCCATGACACTGATATGCATTAGGCCAATTATCCCCTTCAGACTACTAACCAACATGGAACATTTCTAAGATATCTTAACAATACTTCAGGGTTATATTCTTGCTTCTGGGACTTCGAATTGAATACTAAGATTTGATGTCTTACAATTAACAATAGACCATAATAGTGAAGAAATTATGTACTCTTCACTTTTTCAGTAACGTTCAAAGCTGCAAAATAGGCCTCTAATAATTTGATTCAAACTTCTAATTCAATATGAATCAATTGAAGATGGTTTCCATGAAAAAATAATGTAAGAGGTGGCTTCCAGACATATGGACAACTTTATGGGTTTTCTTACAACTTTTTATTTCCATTATAACTTATCTTTCAGAAAATAAGATCAATGGAAAATAATACCTAAACACCTCGTTGACACTGAGTGCAGCCAAGGAATAAGGGACATCCATTGAACGTGCAATATTTCGGTCCCATATCATTAAAATAGGAGGCAAGAAATAAAAATGACGAACTAAATCAAATTCGATATACATAGAAACAATAGTTTCACAAATTCAGAAAAATCTTCAACTTTGCTTGAAAATAGAAATTTGACAAATTTGTCTGTTGTGCATCCGTCCATTGTTCCTCTGTCTGTCCGAGTTGTGACCGCTAGTTCGAGAATATTGGATATAATTGATACAACCTTGCATGAGTCTTTATCATGATATGAACTCGACACCTCCTGGGAACGGGTCAATTTAACCCAGGGGACATGATTTTAACAAATACAGGTCACAGCTAAATTCAAAGGTTCCTTTACTATTATAACAGTGGCGGGGGATTTACCTGTCTTTCAGAGCCTTGCATTGAAAATTTGTCATCAAATTTTTTTATAACTTATATAATATATTTATCTGGGTAGTGATTCCTTTTTCAGATACATAGAAAATTCATCACAAGTGAAGCAAGGATATAGTAATAACATGGTTGTTCAAAGCAAACCACTGTCTGACTTACTATCTTGATTATTGATTAAACACATATTCCAAGGTTATTACTCGTATCTTTGATTTTTAACCAGATATTTTCATATTTTATTGTTTTCTGGTCAGGTTCAGAGAAATTTCGACATTTGGTGTAATATGTGAATCATGTTATCGCGTAGGATAATTTCACGTATACCGCTAGGAGCGATGCGCGATTTCAACCGTGCATTATTATTTTTAACCCGAAGGGAATATTTTTGAAACCGATGTCGTCTGTCAGTCTGTCTCCGCAATTTCTGTCCGGTCCATATCTTTGCCATCTGTGGATGGATTTTCAAATAACTTGCATGAATGTACCCAGTAAGACGACGTGATGGCGCAAAACCCAGTCATACTCAAGGAAGTCACATTAGACATAAGGTATTTTTCATGATGCGCATTAGTGTCTGTCCATACTTTGTCACGTTTGTGGATTTTCAAAAACTGGCATAAATGTGTACCACAGTAAGACGACGGTCGGCGCAAGACCCAGGTCCGTAGCTCAAAGCCCAGGTCAACACTTAGACGTTAAGGTCATTTTTCATGATGCATTCGTGTCCGGTCCATGTTTGTCACCATGGAGATTCAAATAACTTAGCATAAATTTTGTACCACAGTAAGACACGTCGCCACAAAAGACCCAGGTCCGTGCCAAAGGTCAAGACACACTTACACGTTAAGTATATTTCATGATAGTCATTGATGGGCAGTCCTGTCATAAATGTCATTCAGCATGGATTTTAATTTTGGGCGAATGTGTACCCAGTAAGACGACTTGTCCGCAGACCCGATGCGTAGGACAAAGTCCTTAACTTATATCGCTAACTATTCATTCAAAGGCATCGGGGGCATGTGTCATCCTATGGAAAACATCTTTTTTTATTTACTTTTCATTATTAATGAAAATGCGCGATTAGTCGTGCGAAACAGTACTTTCATGTTAGCGCGAAATTATACCAGCAAATTTAATGATTTCACAGTAATTATTATTACATAAGTTTTGTTGCATGACTCTAACACGTTTCCCGATTCATTTTGTTTATTAAACAAGACGCTGAAACAGGAATATTAAACAACAATTCACTGTTGAAAATTAATACCTCAACACCTCGTTGACTACTGTGTGGCAGCCAAGGAATATAGGGACATCCAGTTGACAGCTGCAATATTCGGTCCACATATCAGTTAAAATAGGAGGCAAAGAAATTAAAAATGACGAACTAAATCAAATTCTAGATATACATAGAAAACAAATAGTTTCACAAATTCAGAAAAAATCTTCAAACATTTGCTTTGAAGAATAGAAAGATTGACAAATTTGGTCTTGTCTGTGCATCCGTCCATCTGTTCCTCTGTCTGTCCGAAGTTTCTGACGCACCTAGTTCGAGAAGTATTTGATATAAATTGATGAAACCTTGCATGAGTCTTTATCATGATATGAACTCGTACACCTCCTGGGACGGGGTCAATTTTAAACCCAGGGGACATGATTTTAACAAATTACAAGGTCACAGCTAAAGGTCAAAGGTTTACCCTTTCACTATCTATAACAGTGGCGGGGGATTTACCTGTCTTTCAGACTGCCTTGTTCATTGGAAAATTGTCGTCAAATTATTTTATAACTTATATAAATATATTTATCTCAGGTAGTGATTCCCTTTTGTTCAGATACATAGAAAATTCATCACAAGAGTGAAGCCAAGTGATATAGTAATAAACATGGTTTTGTTCAAAAGCAAACCACTGTCTGAGACTTACTGTCTTGATTATTTTGATTTAAACACATATTCCAAGGATTATTACCTGTATCTTTGAAGTTTTGAACCAGATAGTTTCATATTTTATTTCATTTTCTGGTCTAGAGTTCAGAGAAATTTCGACATTTGGATGTAATACTGTGAAATCATTTTTATTCGCGTAGGACTAATTTTCACGTATTATGCGCTAGGAGCGATGCGCGAATTTAAGACCGTGCTATTATTATTTTTAAGCCCCCGAAGGGAGGCATATAGTTTTTGAACCGTCTGTCGGTCTGTCAGTCTGTCTGTCCGCAATTTTCGTGTCCGGTCCATATCTTTGTCATCGATGGATGGATTTTCAAATAACTTGGCATGAATGTGTACCACAGTAAGACGACGTGTCGCGCGCAAGACCCAGGTCAGTAGCTCAAAGGTCAAGGTCACACTTAGACATTAAAGGTCATTTTTCATGATGCTGCATTAGTGTCTGGTCCATATCTTTGTCATCGATTGTTGGATTTTCAAATAACTTGGCATAAATGTGTACCACAGTAAGACGACGGGTCGCGCGCAAGACCCAGGTCCGTAGCTCAAAGGTCAAGGTCACACTTAGACGTTAAAGGTCATTTTTCATGATAGTGCATTCGTGTCCGGTCCATATGTTTGTCATCCATGGATGGATTTTCAAATAACTTAGCATGAATGTGTACCACAGTAAGACGACGTGTCGTGCACAAGACCCAGGTCCGTAGCTCAAAGGTCAAGGACACACTTACACGTTAAAGGTCATATTTCATGATAGTGCATTGATGGGCATGTCCTGTCCATATCTATGTCATTCATGCATGGATTTTAAAATTATTGGGCATGAATGTGTACCACAGTAAGACGAACTTGTCGGCGCAAGACCCAGATGCGTAGGACAAAGGTCCTTAACTCTTATATCGGCTATAACTATTCATTCAAAGTGCCATCGGGGGCATGTGTCATCCTATGGAGACAGCTCTTGTTTATTTACTTTTTCATTTATTAACTGAAAATGCGCGAATTAATGTCTGTGCGAAACAGTCACTTTTCATGTTAGCGCCCAAATTTCATACCAGCAAAATTTAATGATTTCACAGTAATTATTATGTACATAATGTGTTTGTGTTGCATGACATTCTAACACGATCCGTTCATTTTGCTATTCAACAAAGACGGCCGGAAACAGTGAATAATTAAACAACAATTCAACTGTTCTGAAGTCACAATTATTCGTCATAGCCTCAAGCAGCGGTGCCGCGCTGGAAAAGAACCCAATTGAAAGGGCAAATATTTAGTGCATCCGACAAGGTTGTACTTTAAAGTCTTGATAACTTGTTAGAATCGAAATAATATATCTCATTTAGTGATTTGCTCTAGAATAAATCACTTTGTCGTTCAAAATGCGTAGCATTTTATCACTCAGGCTACGCCCCCGTTGAATAATTCCTTCGCTCTGAACTCCAAGCATGATTTTCAGCTCAAATCACCGATGTTATTATTTCTAATATAAACAGTTCCATCAATGTTTATATAAATTGGAACAAAACTGGAAATGATATGACATCATGAAACCTCCGCAGTTTATTCAACAGGCAAGAGGGCCCTGCAATTCAGTTTTTTACTACCAATAAGATTTTGAACAATATATACTGTCACATCTAATTGATAGAAATCCCTATTATGTGATTACTAATAAAATAGTTGGCATGTATAAATAATCTTATAGCATGCGAAACAATTGGGGTTCTAATGCCGTTAACTTTGAAATTAAATTTGTATATAATCTACAGTTAGTAGTCCCCTACTGTTGAAAACAGTTTCGGGGACTATAGGAATGCACTTTTCCGTCATCCGGGCGTCAGCGAAATTTTCGTGTCGGTCAAAGTCAAGTCAACAATTGGAGGTCAAAGGTCAACAGGCTTTTTTTCCTGTCCGGTCCAAACTCTCCCATCCTTGAAGGGATTTTAGTATTACTAGGCACAAATGTTTCCCCATTATGAGATGATGTTCAGCGCAAATCCGGGCCCTAGCTTAAAGGTCAAGGGCACATTGGAGGTCAAAGGTCAAAAAGGCTTTTTTCCTGTCCGGTCATAACTCTCCCATCCATGAAGGAGATTTTAATATACTTGGCACAAATGTTCCCCCTGAGGACGACGTGTCATGCGCAAACCTGGACCCCTAGCTTAAAGGTCAAGTCAAATTGGAGTCAAAGGTCAACAAGCTTTTTCCTGTCCGGTCCATAACTCTCGCCACTATGAAGGATTTTAATATACTTGGCAGAAATGTACCTCATATAAGACGATGTGTCATGCACAACTTTAGACCCGTAGCTCAAAGGTCAAGGTCACACTAAGCAGTCAAATGGTACATAGCATGACATGGGTCTGTTTTGTGTCTGGTCCATAACTCTGTCATCATAAGGGATTTTAATAAACTTGGCAAAGTGTTCCCAAGTAGAAGACGAGGGTCATGCGCCAATCCGGACCCTAGCTCAAAGGTCAAGGTCACAATTGGGGTCAAAGGTAACAGGTTTTTTTCCTGTCCCGTCCATAACTGTGCCATCCATGGGGATTTTAATATTACTTGGCACAAATGTGTTTCCATGTAGACGACGTGTCATGCGCAACACCCGGTACCTAGCTTAAAGGTCAAGGTCACACTTGACATTCAAAGGTCATGAGATGTTTATGGCCTGTCCTGTCCCATACTTTGTCATGCAAAGCAGGATTTAAAATCAGTTGGCACAAAAATTGCCCTGGATGAGACAACATGTCAGCGCAAGAACAGTCCCTAGATCTAGGTCAAGGTCATTATTTAGATCAAGGCAATTCAGAATTATTTGTACGAACATTCTCTTCATGCATGGAGGGATTTGATGTAACTTGAACAAATGTTCACCACCATGAGGCCCCTTGTTTTTAGAATTACGTCCTTTGTTTTACTATAAAATGTTTATTGTAACTTTTTTATTACTGGCGGAGAGAAAAACGAGACCCCTTTTCTGGGTACAGCAAAGCATGTTTACAACAATTTTATGTATTTGACCTGTCCCAAACCCGTAAAGTTTTATTGTGGACTATATTAATAGATTTTTTTTTTTTTTGTTTTGTTTTTTTTAAAGATTAAATTCCCTTTGTTGTTACTATAAATAACTTACATGATAACATTTTATAATCACCAAAAAAATTCAATATGAAACAACTGTGGGTTTTATATATCACAATTATTAATCCAGTGTGTTTTTAAACATATGTATATGTAGTACAATATTGTGTATACTCATTGACAGAATCAGTTCATTATGTTATACTGCAGAGCAAAAATTAGGTGCCTTGCCAGTAGGGACTTGTAGCATTGGCAATACTTCATCACTTGTTTTAAAATTTAAAATAAAAATAATCTTTCTCTTAATAAACCACTTATGTGAGGTTATTTCTGTGTTTAAATATTTATTACTCAATTGTATGTACTGAAAATCCACTTTATACATTCATGCACAAGTTATAATTTTGGTAAAAATTTAACGTAATGGGAAAAAATTATTTATTAGGATCAAACATGTGTTTCTGAAAATTTTTTCATGAATACATACATATGCAAAGAAAAAAAACAGCAACTGTTGCACACATGTAACATATATCTTTATAACAGTTATGTGATGTCATTTGATTCTCAACCTGCAAAAAGAAAGACAGCTGTGTGGTTGTGATCAATCTTGTTCTGTTTTATAAATTTCAATCATCTGCAGCCTTAGCATAGTCACTATTACCACCAATATTCACATACACGAGTATAGTACATAGTTAATTCCAGGGAGAAATGAGTTATTCACAGTGATTTTGACCAAAAACAAAGTGAGTTTCATACTATGTGCACATAACAACATTTGCCAGGCACAATGTGAGTCCATTGTCTACTCATTTGGCAAGGTACAAAATGAGCAAGATCATACATAGACAAATTAGTTTGTGCCAGCACAAAGTTAGTCATTTTCCACTTACTTTGTCGGGCACAAAGTCGCAACATCCTATTGATTATTAAACCACAAAGTGAGTTACATACTTCTGCCTGTCCACTACTTTGTGCCAGGCACAAAGTGAGTTATACTATATGTATAGCAATAACTTTTTGCAGGCACAAAATAAGTAACTTTAGGCACAGCCCACTAACTTTGTGCACAGTCCAATCACTTAGTGAGTTGCATACTATATGTACTGCAATAATTTTGTGCCAGGCACAATATGTGTTACGTACTATGTGCACAGTCCACTACCTTTGTGCCAGGCACAAAAGTGTGATGCAGATTCCCTATATGTATTACATATATATGCAAAGGCTGACTATTCAACATGTGATGCCTATCTGAAATTCAGTTCCTACACACCAAGCATAAACTTTTTAAGGACAATACTAACATCTTTTACATTTGTTGCATACATCTGTAACATATGAACCACACAACCTTGGCATACTAGTAGAATACAGGTAGGAATATGTGAACATTGCTGACTTTCCAGGTAAGAAAAAAAAGAAAAATTACATGTTATAAAATAATTACATAATTAAATAATAACCTGTTAATTATAAAATTATTTAATAGGATATTTAGTGATGGTATATATCCAGAACAATGGTGTGAATCAATCGTAGTACCAATATATAAAAAGGGAAATAGGAACGTACCTGATAATTATAGAGGAATATCTCTTTTAAATGTACTTGGTAAAATATATACAAACGTTATCTGTCGGCGTTTGACGTTTTACGTAAATATATATGAGAAGATAGGGGAGCCACAGGCAGGATTTAGAGAAGGGTACAGAACAGTAGATAACGCCTTTGTTTTGCAAGCTTTAATTGACAAACAGTTGGCGAAAAAAGGTGGCAAATTATACGTTGCATATGTAGATTTTAAGAAGGCGTTTGACTTGATTAACAGACCAAAATTGTTCTAAGTATTGTCATCAAATGGGGTACATGGAAAACTCTATAATACTATCAAAGCCATGTATACATTAGTAAAGGCTAAGGTACGGTGTTCTAATGGAGATATGACGGGGAGTTTTATGTGTCCTCTCGGATTAAAGCAAGGTTGCTCTGGGAGTCCGATTATGTTTATCCTGTTCATAAACGATCTTGTTAAGCGGATTGGAGAATCAGGATATGCAGGTATACAGCTCTTCCCACACACGGAAGAAATATTATCATTATTCTTTGCTGATGATTTAGCTTTGACAGCGGATACAGTTGTTGGTTTGCAACGTTTACTAAATATATTAAGCACCTTCTGTGACGATTATAACTTGCGTGTAAATGTTAATAAGACAAAAATCATGGTACATAAAAATGGTGGCGTTTTATCGAGAGCTGAACGATGGACCTACAAGAATGAACCAGTTGAAGTAGTAAAAGCGTTTTCATATGTTGGTGTTCTATTCACTAACCAGCTAGCTTTAACAAAAATGGCAAATGAACAAGCGCTGAAAGGGAAGCGAGTCCTTGTACATTTACTTTCAAAATTGTATAAATATGGTCAGTTGACTAAGGAAGCGTATTTCAAAATATTTGATTCGAAAATTTCACCAGTGTTGTTGTACGGATCGGAAATCTGGGGCACAAATAAGATGCAATCAGTTGAACAGACTCAGATATACGCCTGTAAACGATACATGTGTACTCCTCGTAGGACATGCAATGCAGCGGTTGTAGAAGATTGTGGTAGACATCCTATGTTTGTTTCTACGGCTAAAAGAGTAATAAAATACTGGCTACGCATATTAAAGCTAGATCAAAGTAGATATGTCCGTAAAGCGTATGATATGATGTATATTTTAGACCAAAGTGGTCAAAATAACTGGGCTACAAGAGTCAAAAGTTTACTGAATAATGTAGGCTTCGGATATGTTTGGTTGGAACAGAATGTGCATGATGAAAATGTATTTATTAAGAATTTTGTAGGCAGACTGATTGACCAATGTATCCAAGAATGGTTTGGCAAGGTTAGAGATAGTAGTAAACTCAGCACATATGCTTGTTTTAAATTACGGTTTGAACATGAATGTTATCTGAATTGTGTAAATATTCGAAAATTTAGAAGTGCTTTAAGTAAACTAAGATGTTCAGCACATGATTTGGATATTGAAATAGGACGATATAATAATATTCCTAGGCATCAACGTATTTGCAGACTTTGTCAAGGCGATATAGAGACAGAGTATCATTTTGTTCTTAAATGTCCTGTGTATAGCGATCTCAGGCATAAGTATATTCCTTACAAATTCTTTACGAATGTCAATGTACACAAGTTCTATATATTGATGTCTTCTTCTAATGAAATTATTGTCAATAATTTAAGTTTAAGTAAGTAAGTAATGACTTTATTTATAGTGGATGACATATTTGGCAGAGCCAATTTACAATATGGTCCACTGTATAGATATGTACAAGTACAATAAACATGATTTATAAACAATAATGAGAGAAAATATTTAAAAAAAACATGACAAAGTTATGATATGAATCATAACTACTATTACAACAAAAGCAATATTATATACATGTAGAAACAAACAAAATATTGTAAGTAAAGTTAATGACATACATTAACAGTCTGCATATTTCGGAACTTTAAAGAATTTGTTAGACAGTATTTTCTGATACTTATTTTGGTTGGGAAAAATGCCATTGAAGATAGGAAATTTGAATTTTGCGAGAGTATCAGATGAGCATATGTGATTAGGTATGTTATTCCAGATTGTTAATCATATCAAAGGAACTTTTAACACGCTATAAAGTGAAATAATATTAGATCCATATCATTCCGTTGGATTCTCAAAACTTTTGCAGTCGGTGACCTGTCTTCATTTTTTAGCATTGCTTTGTTGGTTGTGTATGCCGGTTAAACAAAATCAAAATGGGATAGTTTAGGACATGAGAATTGAGCATTTCTATGTTCAGCTTACGGTAGTAGTTTTGAAAACCTGAAAGGCTCACTCTCCTTAACATTAACTGCAGGTCAATAAGGAACAAAATTCTACACCAAGTCATCCAGCAGGTCAAGCCAAACATTGCATGGAAACCTATCAATCTAGCAGAAATTTTTCCAGATAACTGAGGTTACCTGGTCTTCAAAGACAATAGTTTCAGGTCAGGTTGGGGGCATTTTGAATGCCATATCCAAAAGCCTGACGAGCTCAAAACAAATTACCTAAAGTCAAATTGTAACCAGTGCTGGGTCAAAATTAGTATAAACAGAATAAAAGAAATATTAAAGCTGTTATTTTGGTGCAATAATTGACATGTTGATGATGTCAGATTTACACAATAATGTTTTGTAGTGTTTCTATTGCAGTTTTTCCATTACATCATTTATTGTCAAAACCAGAAAGGTGACTGCAAACAAATTTAGTTTTTCATAAACATTATAGATACTGTTGTAAATTCTCAACCTCTGTCTTATTCGATAAGTGCTATGGGATCTTGTCAACTTCAGTATAATAATTTATAATAATATAATTGCCTGAATAATCAAGACTAATTATGGCACACATCTCGATATACCACCCTTTGAGGGAACAGCAGAAATATCCCCATAAGTTTTCAGTCCAGTTTGATTATAAATTTGCCCTTGATTTATCCAAAATGATGTATTTTACTATGTTAGCATTTTAGCACTTTCATTGTTTCACAGGCAGAATGTAATTCGTCATAAAGGTTTATTAAGAATTATTTACCTTGATTAAGCAGTTTGTTGTATTTTATCGCCTGACCACCATTTAGACATTATTTCTTGACCAATTTTTAAGGTGATTCTGCACGTTTGGATCAAACTTTTTTCTACAATGTAGAATTTGATTAAACTCTGATTTTTCAAAACTTCAGAATATACCTAGAAAATTCAGAAAATAAAAAGGATAGGGTCATGTGCTTGATTCTGTGATCGCGCGGCGTCCGTCGTGCGTCCGTCCGTAAACTTTTGCTTGTGACCACTCTAGAGGTCACATTTTTTGTGGGATCTTTATGAAAGTTGGTCAGAATGTTCATCTTGATGATATCTAGGTCAAGTTTGAAACTGGTTCACGTGCCATCAAAAACTAGGTCAGTAGGTCTAAAAATAGAAAAACCTTGTGACCTCTCTAGAGGCCATATATTTCACAAGATCTTAAAGAAAATTGGTCAGAATGTTCAGCTTGATGATATCTAGGTCAGGTTCGAAACTGGGTCACATGCCTTCAAAAACTAGGTCAGTAGGTCTAAAAATAGAAAAACCTTGTGACCTCTCTAGAGGCCATATATTTCATGAGATCTTCATAAAAATTGGTCAGAACGTTCACCTTGATAATATCTAGGTCAGTTTCGAAACTGGGTCACGTGCCATCAAAAACTAGGTCAGTAGGTCAAATAATAGAAAAACCTTGTGACCTCTCTAGAGGCCATATTTTTCATGGGATTTGTATGAAAGATGGTCTGAATGTTCATCTTGATGATATCTAGGTCAAGTTCGAAAGTGGGTCAAGTGCCATCAAAAAATAGGTCAGTAGGTCAAATAATAGAAAAACCTTGTGACCTCTCTAAAGGCCATATTTTTCATGGGATCTGTATGAAAGTTGGTCTGAATGTTCATCTTGATGATATCTAGGTCAAGTTCGAAACAGGGTCATGTGCGGTCAAAAACTAGGTCAGTAGGTCTAAAAATAGAAAAACCTTGTGACCTCTCTAGAGGCCATACTTGTGAATGGATCTCCATAAAAATTGGTCTGAATGTTCATCTTAATGATATCTAGGTCAGGTTTGAAAGTGGGTCACGTGCCATCAAAAAGTAGGTCAGTAGGTCAAATATTGAAAAAACGTTGTGACCTCTCTAGAGGCCATATTTTTCATGGGATCTGTATGAAAGTTGGTCTGAATGTTTATCTTGATGATATATAGGTCAAGTTTGAAACTGGGTTACCTGCGATTAAAAACTAGGTCTAGAGACCATACCCTTGAATGGATCTTCATGAAAATTGGTCAGAATTTTTACCTTGATGATATCTAGGTCAAGTTTGAAACTGGGTCACATGCCTTAAAAAACTAGGTCAGTAGGTCAAATAATAAAAAAACCTTGTGACCTCTCTAGAGGCCATACTTTTCATGGGATCTGTATGAAAGTTGGTCTGAATGTTCATCTTGATGAAATCTAGGTCAGGTTTGAAACTGGGTCAACTGCGTTCAAAAACTAGGTCAGTAGGTCTAAAATTATTAAAATCTTTTGACCTCTCTAGAGGCCATATTTTTCAATGGATCTTCATGAAAATTGATCTGAATGTTCAGCTTGATGATGTCTAGGTCATTTTCGAAACTGGGTCACGTGCGGTCAAAAACTAGGCCAATAGGTATAAAAATAGAAAAACCTTGTGACCTTTCTAGAGGCCATATTTTTCATGAGATCTTCATGAAAATTAGTGAGAATGTTCACCTTGATGATATCTAGATAAAGTTCAAAACAGGGTCACGTACCTTCGAAAACTAGGTCAATAGGTCAAATAATAGAAAAACCTTGTGACCTCTCTAGAGACCATATTTTTCAATGGATCTTCATGAAAATTGGTCAGAATTTTTATCTTGATAATATCTAGGTCAAGTTCAAAACTGGGTCACATGAGCTCAAAAACTAGGTCACTATGTCAAATAATAGAAAAAACGATGTCATACTCAAAACTGGGTCATGTGGGAAGAGGTGAGCGATTCAGGACCATCATGGTCCTCTTGTTTAATAGACTGATTTGAAAAATTTAGACCACACAATTTTTCATAATGGGAGTCAATGTGAAAATTATAACTTTCAAAACATTTTCACGAATAGAAGTTTTTCAACAATGTAGATTTTGATTAAACTTCTCACAGTTGTAAATAAACGTATGGCCTATAATGTGGTGAAATAAAATGTGAGGTTTGTATGCTAATTTTTGAGATATTTGACCATGATTAAAGTGAACTGAATATTTCACGCTAATTTTAAGACATTATTTTGAATTATTTAGAGTGTAATATGTTTTAATATCATTATTTTGACTTTACAAATATAGTAATAATGCCATTTTGGTCTTGTCTTTAAGAGCACAATAGTATTCATGTGAGTAATTTAAAGCCATCATTGTCCTCTTGTTTTTCATGCTCCCATTTTCAATTTCTCCCCTCTCCCATTTAAAGAAGCAACCCCTATCTACTATAATTTATGAAATAATCTGTCCATGAGCTATCTATTCCATCCACTGTTTTTTTCTTCACTTCTTTCTTTAGCAAACATTTTGAATGGTTGAGCGGGATGTCCTTGCAACAGATCTAGTCTTGTAGAGATATATACTGACCCAAGTACCCCATTTTACCTTAGCACATGTAAAATATATTGAGTATTTAATTTTCCACTCCCAGTTTTGTTTTCAAATTATATGATGTATACTAACCTTTTTAGTTGTTTTTTTTTCTGGAGATGAATCTCTAAGCTTAATGAAAGAAACATATCCATATATTTTATTATATGTATTTGAACTCTACCTTACAAGATAACAGCTATTGTAACTTTTGAATAATCTTACCTGCAGTTTATATGCAACAATACAGCTATAACAAGCTGATAACAAAGTTTGTGTTAGATAACATCCTGACATTTGTTACAGAAATTCCTTTTAAGCCAGACTGTAATCAGTTTTGGGATTTTTGTTTCTTCCATTTTTTATCAGACTAAACGGAAACCTATCTTGCTTTTGAAGTTTAGTTCATGACTTGTCTTCTATCTAAAGGAAATTACGTTCTCTTTTCTTTTTCGGATAATGGATATTTCCAGTTCTTACCTGGCGTTTGATGGAAAGGTAGTATTTTGATTTTATTAGGTTGAACAGAGTTTAAATGCATTTTTTTCAACATTATTTTAGATGAGCTGGTATATATAATGATTGTTAATTCAACTTTCCGGTGTTCTCTATTTTGTACTAGTACAAACTTGTTCCTTGTGTAAAACAGATCTATGAATGATTTTATACCTTATTCTATCCCTTTAAAGAAGACAGAGTTGTGTGTTCATGGTGGCGGGAGGGGGGTGCAGTTTCGGGGAAGGGCTACATTCTGCTAAATTACAGATCTTGTCATTGTCCATCTGTATAGACTAGCCAATACACTGTAAATAGACTAAAGCCGTCCCGTTTTAGAAAGTTTCTCAGAGAAATGATAATCCGATTATCTTTAGATAATTTTGGGATATAGACTGGCAACAATCATTATATTTCAAATGAAAATGTAGCAAAAATCCTAGGGACAGTCTGCTATCAGTATGGATGTCAGGAAAGTCGGCACTGGATCAGTTTTTCAGACAAATAGCCATAGTATGTAAAATTAAATTTTTGAAAATATGATAATTCACATAGTTATGGCATTTTGTTATTATTCACAGTTTATGAAAAGGCTTTTATTTGTAGAGACACCCATCATGACTTCCCCAAGACCCTTGAAATATTCCTGCTTGTTAGGGCTTGACTTTAAAAGGCTTGCAAAGTTCTGTAACATTGTAATTAGTTTCAGTATGATTGGAGTGTTGTTGTTGTTTATTTTAGGTGAATGAGCTGATTACATCTGAGCAGGAAAGGGACTCCTTGTTTGAGGCTTTGAAAAAATATCAAACGTAAGTATCATAATTCTAAATAATAAATGACGTAAACCTACTCTGTGTTGGGTTGTGTGTTCCACTTACGTCTTTTTTCATTTTGTGAGTAATTTTGATAAAATAGAAAAACTTAAAATGACTGTGATGATAAATGCCTCTTGCAGTCATTAATGATAGCTAAATCCTTCATGTCCATGTGGCATGTAAGAGAAGGACAGGGAAAGAGGGACAAATGGTTGTTCCTTGTATCCACAAACTTTGTCCAGACAAGGATATTATTATGGTATATGGTTAGCTCTGATATTTTTTCATAGGTATTTAAGGACGCTCGCTACAGTTTCGTAATTTTTTTCTCAATAATAGATTTTGATGAAATGTTTTGTATTAAAAGATCATGTTATGATGTATTGAAAAATGAAATAAAAATACTAGGTCACCAGCTTTGTTTCAATTTAATTTGCCCCTAGATATGGTGCTATTTTTAACATTTTTCAAAATTTCTATAATCCTAAAATATATTTCAGTAAAGTTCAATAATCAGCATAAATTTGATATCTAAGCATTTTTATAATGGAAAACAATATATCTATTTGAAACATGCTCAGAGAAATCAAAAGAAAATGATTTTGTAAAGAAAGGAATACTTGTTCAGCAGACTCATTATAAGGGCTATTTTTGCATATTTTTGTCAATTTTAAGTTGGTACTTCTGCTATGTTATCGAGTTTCACATAATAGAATTTAATCAAACTCTGCACATACCTTTGGTTATGTCTACCTAATCTAAAACAAAAAGAAAATTGATAGGTCACCATATTAGATTTTGCTAAAATCAAATTACGAGGTGGAGTGTGGCAGGCATTTATACAACGCAGGTTGGTACGAAATACTTTTTCAGTGTTTGAACAAATGACTTAGAGATATATCAAATTATCAAATGGCAGATTTCTTAATAAGCGGATTTTAAGGTGTTTCTGAAGCATTTTGATGTCATAGAACGGTGAAAGTTTCCGCCTTTCTCCGTGGCGGGCATTTATACAACGCAGGTTGGTACGAAATACTTTTTCAGTGTTTGAGCAAATGACTTAGAGATATATCAAATTATCAAACGGCAGATTTCTTAATAAGCGGATTTTAAGGTGTTTCTGAAGCATTTTGATGTCATAGAACGATGAAAGTTTCCGCCTTTCTCCGAACAAAACCTATAGTTTACGAATATGGATGTACGGTATGAGTACGGTACGGGATTAGAAACAGCTGTGACTGAATGCAGAGTTGGAGCGCCGGTATAAATTACAGACTCCAGTATATGTTGGATTGAAGCAATTTGAACTAAAAGTACTTTAAATGTATATATTTTGTAAGCATGGTGATACTTACCCTAAACTTTAGTCAGTATATTATACATTTTATACATTAAATGCATGCGAATATACAATAATTTGCGAATTTTTGCCATGCGCGACATTAGATAATCACTTCCGGTCATGCGCAGAAGACCGCTCCAACTCTGCAGTGAGCTACATCGATTAGAAACACAACCAAATTGACACGGTGTTGGGGTAAATATCGACCCATCCGGAAAAACTGTAGCGAGCGCCTTTAATTATTAATTAATTATTTAGTGATGTATTTTCAGCTCTTTTAGTGTCACATGCATTTTTCTGATTGTCATTAAATACAATGGCTTACTGTAGATGGTAATTTTTTGCTTGACAGACACTTGTTTCACAATTTAGTAGCCAGTAGCCTACCAGATAATTCATGTAAACGAAGACCAGTATATTCTGTGGCTTTTCAACTTTCAATCTTACTCTTTTGCCTAAGTATTGGAATGGCTTATTCTGTGATCTGATAGTTTATAGTTGTTATCAGTCTAATGTGACAGCGGCAGACAAAAGTTATCATGCTGTCCCTAAACATCCAATTTTAGTCATTATATTTGTTGGGGACTTAAAAAATATTTCACCTAGAGTCATGAAACTATGTTCAGTGACAGGAGTTTATTTTATCTTTGTGATTATCCACAAAGTCCTATTTCCACAAAATATCCATTTTGCCCAAAACCATGAAACATTATGTGGAAACAATTTGACGATTTCACAGGATATGTTACAAGGAAATATAGGGAAGAAATAAAAAAAAAAAAAACGCATACTTGAAAAAAAAGCTTATAAAATGATAATTTGGTTTTCAGGTCCTCAGATGTGATAAGACTTGTCAATGATCTCAAGAGACTTATCAATGAGCCATCTAAACTGGAAATTTATGACACAATCAGGTAACATATATTGCCTTATATCGTAATTCAGGGATTTATGACTGTAGCAGTTCAGTTTTTTAGGATCTGCTTTAAACCTACTGTTAACAGTTCAGATGAAAATTTTCGAAAGCAGTGAAAACTGATATTAGACATTTCAAAACCCTATGTTGATTGTGCTTATCATTTGAAAACCCCCACAGATGTTTTAAATACTTTTATGTGGAAGGGCTTTAAATAGTTGATTTCAGTGTCATTAGACAGCTCTTGTTCTAACTCCACACTTATTGTTAACTTTCATGTAAAATATTATTTCAAAGAAAATTGGACACACAATTAACAGTTAACATAAATAAAACATGATAATGATAATTGGGCATAAATTCATTGAGCGGTGTCAGTTTCAATAACCCAACAGTAAAAAGTCACAAAATGAGTGCAACTTGATGCTGGTTGCTATGCGGCAGGTAGTGCCATTAGCGGGATCAAACCAACCTTACACCGGTCGTTCAATAATCTTCTTCTTGTATACTTACATTTACTGATAGAATGATACACATTTCTTTGTTTGGTGGAGTAAATTTTAAAATTATTAATGTTTATGGACTTTGTGATCCATTAATGTGATGTCATAAGTAGCATCACACACATATGATATTTTCAGACTGTTTTTGAAAATATTGACTAATGTTCCATTTCAACTCTGTCAAGCTTTGATTTTTGGAAAAAAAATTCAAGGATATGAATGGCTAAATTGACTACTTTGAACAGGGGATTGGGGTGCTGTCTATAAAACTAAACCCAGTATTCAGGAATAGGATTAACTGCTAATTTGTAAATTGGTTTGAATAGCAGTGATATTACCAGCTGATTAATGTTTAAAATGCCCTAATTGACTGACAGGGATGTAAAGGTTAATTTGCAGGTTTGATTGTGGAAGTTATTATTTGGCTGCAAGAAGATAAATGAATTATTGATACTGGTGGTCAGTATCTTAGATGTTGAACAGATAGGACAGTTAAAGCTTCCATACTTCATAAAATATTTATGGTTCTGTAATATCTTACACTGGCCCAACTAATTACAATGTACCAGTAATTCATAGTCTTGGTACAGAGAGATTTGACATTTCTATTGATGTTCTCTTTTGATCTACAAGTGTTGAGCAGTTAAGCAAGGTGGAATTATATGAAAATTAAGGACTAATTTATTTATGTAAAGAAATTTTGATGGATTGTTTTGGGGGTAGGAAAAATAAACCTAAGAGACCACTGGTTAAGAGAGCTCATGCCCAGTATTCTTGGGTTACAAGAAAGGAGAGGTACAGTTTTAACATCTAGATAGTCATTTTTTTTTCAAGAAATTTGAACATCATTAAATCATATACAGAAAGAGTTGTTTTACTTGAAAATTGAACAGCATTAAATTTAAGACATGTATGTTTTCTACAAAAGGACTGTCAATTTTTTGATATGAGAAAAGGACTACATGAAGGGGTCATACTTTTGTACAGAACATCACCTTTATCAATTATTTTAAAAGAACCATTATTTATCTTCGTTTTAATGCGTTTGCAATAATGTCGCAGTACTGAAATTTCACAAAGTAGGACAACTTTGTGAGAATATCTCAAGTATTCAGTAGTATAGAATGGTATGGGATTTATTATTTTTTGAAAACATTGGGCTACTGACCTGTTTTTCTGCTTCCAAGAATACTGAAAATCAAGCAGTCATTCTAAAGTATGGGAAATTGAATTTTAAACTGAATTTCATTTCTGTCATTTTCTTCTTTCAGACCTCTGATACGCCCCCAACACCAGCAGCATTATGATAAACTTGCACCAAAAGCTCCAGGTCAAAGGTTACGGGTGATCAAATTACGCCGGAGGACAACAGAAAGTTTTGGATTTGCTGTTAGAGGAGGTATGATATACGGGCAGTAAACAGAGATACGGTCAAACATGGCGGGCACATGTTGCAATTTCAGATATTGGTGAAAATATGTTAACAGTCTGTGTTTGTTTTGAACTGGCTGAGTATTTACAAGTCAGATTGTAGTAGAGTATTAACCATGTATCAGTCAAAAACAGCAAAAAGATTGGATCCTGACACCCAGTGGGTTGTAGCAATATTATTCTGCCTACTTACTAGATATGTACTCAATATAATTCCCTATACTTTAGAGTACTGGTTAAATTGATTCTTAATTGTCAGACTAGAACCAGACTTTAATTTCAAATTTAACTGAAAGGTTAAAGGTAGCTGTAAATATGGGTGGATGATCTGGTGTCCATTGTCTGGTGTCCCCAATTGGTTCATCAGAACTCTAGGGTGGGCAGGTGGTCTAGTCTTAACACGCTTGACTGTCAATCCAGAGGTCCGGGGTTTGAATCCTGGTCCAGGCACTGGAAATTTCTGAGATGCTCTTGAGTGTCTCCCACCTAACTAAGAGGCCTGTACTGGTTCTTCCAAGGAAAGACGGCTTTGCGTGTATCGGTGCTATACAGTGGGCACGTTAAAGAACCTGTCTGTTTGCAAAGAGCTAGGCTAAGTTAGCCGGACAGGCCTGTATCTAAAAAGGATTTCTCTCTATCTGTTCTGGGGCTTTATCTCACTCTGTCCCTCTGGTCAGATCACTCTGTGTCTGTACTAGTAGAGGATGAATTTCGCGCCCTGTGTGGCAGCGTTTGTACTATGTAAAGCGCCTTTGAACGTGTTTATCATGAAAAGGGTGCTATATAAATCTGGTATAATAATAATAAGACACAATAATTTTGGCCCAGTGCGAATGACACTTAGTCAGATGTTTGTCTTTATAAAGTCTTTGATGAATGCGATATTTGTTCATCTGGGTTCAAAAACTGGGTCACTAGGTCAAGTCAGAAAAACCTTACTAACACTCTTGAGGCTATATTTTTGACCTGATCTTGACACATGGTCAGATTGTTTGTCTTCATTAAAGCTAGATCAAGACTGAAACTGGGTCATACGGGGGAAAAACTAAATAACTAGGTCAAATCACAGAAAAACCTTGTTAACACTTTAGAAGCTAGATTATCTGCCTGATCTAGACGAAACTCGGTCTGAACATTTGTCTTTATGAAATCTAGGACAATTTTGAATCTTGGTCATCTGGGGTTGTTAAATAGGATGCTAGGTCTCATCATAAAAGAAAAACTTTGTTGGCATTGTGGAGACCTACTTTTCTGCTCGAGGTGTATGAAACTTGCCCAGAATGTTTGTCTTTAATTAAATCTAAGCCAAGATTGAAATTGGGGCTCATATTAAGAAGTTGATGAGTAGATGAAATGATAGAAAAACCTTGTTAATGCTGTAGAGGCCATATTTTTTGCTTGATCTGTTTTAACCTTGTGAGAATGTTTTTGAAGTTTATGCAAAATTTGAAATTTAGTTATCTGGGATCAGTAAGTAGGTCACCAGCTCAGATCATAGAAAAACCATGAAACACTCTAGAAACCTGGTTAGAATGTTTTCCTTTATGACGGCTAGGTTAAGTTCCAAAGTTGTACCTTTGTGGTCAAGAAGTAGGTCACTGTCAGTGACTCACATGGTCAAATAATAGAAAACACTCCAGAGACCATAATTATACCCCCACCAAACATGTTTGAGGGGGGTATATAGGAGTCAGTTTTGTCGCGTCCCGTCCCGTCCCGAAATCTATTATCTCAGTTATTACCGAATGGATTTGATTCAAACTTAAAATACATGTTCCACCTTATCACCCACATCATGTGACACAAGGTGCATAACTCTTGACACCAAGTTTTCATGAATTATGTCCCCTTTTACTTAGAATTTAAGGTTAATTTTGCTGTATTTTCACTATATCTCAGTTATTACTAAATGGATTTGATTCAAACTTAAAATAGATGTTCCACCTCATCACCCACATCATGTGACATAAGGTGCATAACTCTGACACCATTTTTTGTGAATTATGCCCCTTTTTACTTAGAATTTAAGGTTGATTTTGATGTATTTTCACTTATCTCAGTTACTACTGAATGGATTTGATTCAAACTTAAAATAGATGTTCCACCTCATCACCCACATCAGTGCTCACATCAGGACACAAGGTGCAATATACTCTTGACACCAAGTGTTCATGAATTATGTCCCCTTTTACTTAAGAATTAAGGTTAAATTTTGTTGTATTTCACTATACCAGTTATTACTAAATGATTTGATTCAAACTAAAATAGAATGTTCCACCTCATCACCCACATCATGTGACATAAGGTGCATTACTCTGACACCATTTTTTGTGAATTAGCCCCTTTTTACTTAGAATTTAAGTTGATTTTGATGTATTTTCACTATATCTCAATTATTACAAAATGGATTTGATTCAAACTTAAAATAGATTCCACCATCACCCACATCATGTGACACAAGGTGCATAAACTCTTACAACCAATTTTTCATGAATTTTGCCCCTTTTATACTTAAAATTTAAGGTAATTTTGATGTATTTTCCACTAACTCAACTACTACTGAATGAATTGTATCGACATAAAAAGATGTTCCACCTCATCACCCACATCATTGTACACTAGGTGCATAACTCTGCACTATTTTTCTTGAATTGTGTCCCCTTTTACCTAGAATTTAAGGTTAATTTTGATGTATTTTCACTATAACTCATTCTGATGGCTTAGAGCCAAAGGGAATAACCTTTTTGAACCTTTGTACGAGTTTCTTCCCTTAAAATTCCAGAATTAGTCTATTTTTAGAAATCCTAATTTTAGATTTTCATATTTAGGTATTTTTCTTACTTTTTTATTATAAGTCCTATGTAAAAGTAAAAACATTTTTTCCGTGTAACATGGGTCGGTAAGACCATTTTTTGTAATTCAACTTTTAGTGTATCTCTTATATTAGAGATTAATATATTAAACTATAACTATACTAGTATTACTTATGTTGGAAGCCCAGGATAAGTACTCCAAAGTATTTTAAGATTCCTTATGGTTGCCAGTCTTCTGTGACAAGACCGTATGGTGGGGGTATGAGTCACTCCTGTGACAGTTCTAGTTTTTACCTGATCTATATGAAACCTAAGAGTTTTTTTCTTTATGAAATCTAGGATGAGTTAGACATTAGGTCATTATGACATATATACAAGGTCAGACTGTTAAAATCAGGGCCATCATGGTGGTCTTGTTTCATTCTTGGAAGATGACATGTATCAGTATGATCCTTCAGCATGTAAAAACTGGGAAGCTTTTGTTTTGTTTATTGAAGGGTTTGAGCATGGTGTTGGAATATTTGTGTCACATGTGGAACCTGGCTCACAGGCAGACCATAAAGGGCTCAAGGTATCGTTTATTTTATTTGTTCTTCTGCAGCTTTGCAATGCAAACCTGCTAGCAGCACTACATAGATAGAGACTTTACTTTATGAGGAAGTGCTTCTGGAATTTTCAGTTTTTAATAGTTGTAAATAAAAGAAATAATTCAAGTGAATTCTGGGCAGAATGTATTTATAAAATCACACTTCTAAGATATCTAGAAAGCTGTCTACTGCATTATTTCTAAGTTATTATTATATATAATCTGCAAATAAACTAATTTCCTATGATCAAAACTGCCCTCTCATACCAGATGCACATATCAGATTGAAAAAAGAGTTGCATTATACTTTCTAAATTTTGTATAAAATGTGTCTTTATGAGAATCTAAATAATCCAGTAAAATGTTTTGGTGTATATTTAGATGGGAGATGAGATTGTGCGAGTTAATGGATTTACGATCATCCAGGCAATTCATGAGGAGGTGCTTAATCTGATAAAGGGGCGGGATGAGATAGAGCTCAAAGTCACAAGTATGTGTTTTCAAATTATTGGTCTCTAAACATGCTTGAATTTTTTCGTAGTAAATTGATTAAAACAGATTTATTTTCTAATTAAAAATATGAAACTTCTAGCATTAAAAATGGTATTTATTTCTTAGTACATGATTACCACATTTCCTCCGCAAATGTGTCTGTAGCTATATTCACATGACTGTATATACCCATTGTACTTAGTGTGGTTTTTACACTGAAGTGTCAGTTTTAAGATTGAGAGAACTAAGAAATTTTTGAAAAAAATTAAATGCCTCTAAACACAATATTTCCCTGTCTATGATTTCAGATATTGGTATGGTGCCCATTAAGCAGTAAGTAAACACCTATATGATTGTGGTTTGTAAAATACCAGCAAAATTTGATATCCCGAATTTCAAGTATGGCAAATGATACATATTTTCTAAAAAAAAAAAAAAAAAGTCAAAATTGTAGTGGGGCCTCCTTGGCTGAGTGGTTAAGGTCGCTGACTTCAAATCACTTGCCCCTCATTGATGTGGGTTCGAGCCTCACTCGGGGTGTTGAATTCTTCATGTGAGGAAGCCATCCAGCTGGCTTACGGAAGGTTGGTAACCCAGGTGCCTGCTCGTGATGAAATAATGCACGGAGGGGCACCTGGGGTCTTCATCCACCATCAAAGCTGGAAAATTGCCATATGACCTATAATTATGTCAGTGCGATGTTAAACCCAACATCAAAATTGTAGTGTTTGCTTTTCAGTAGGATTGTATTATCTTTCACCAAGTAGTCACCAAATGCTCAATCACAAGTCAAGTAGAAGTATTAACTATTAAGTATAATAATCGTGTTCTTACATGAAAAGCAAACAAATATTGTTTTTTATATGCCCGAAGGGACGTATTATGTTATGGTCCCGGTGTCCGTCCGTTTGTCTGTCCGTTAGCAATTTCGTGTCCGCTCTGTAACTCTTGAACCCCTTGAAGGATTTCAAAGAAACTTGACATAAATGTTCACCACACTGAAATGAAGTGCAGAGCGCTTGTTTTGGATGACTAGCTTCAAGGTCAAGGTCACACTTAGGAGTGAAAGGTCGTATATGATTTTGCCGTGTCCGCTCTGTAACTCTTGAACTGCTTGAAGGATTTCAAAGATACTTGGCACAAATGTTCACCACACTGAGGCTACGTGCAGAGCGCATGTTTTGGATGACTCGCCTTATGGTCAAGGTCACACTTTGGGGTCAAAGGTCATATATGACTTTGCTTTGTGTATATTGCTATGCATTGCAGTGCTCTTGTTTTTATTTGGCAGATCCCTTTTTGTTCCCTTACAATAATTTATTTTTTTGAATTACTTCCCTTTTTTGTTACTATAAATAGCTTATTTTGAAACTTTTTTATTATTGGCAGTAGGGAAAAACCAAGACCACTTTTCTGTGGTACAACATGGATGGTACATCCAATTTTTAGATGTATTTTGACATAACTTTACCTAGTAAGAATTTTTTTGTGGACTTAGAATTTTTTTTTTTTTTTTTTTTTTGGAATTTTTTCTTTTTGTTGTTCCTGTCCTTTGGGCTTCAACAGTCAAGTTTTTTAAATTTTACTCCCATCCTCTGATGTAACCCTTTGGGCGTATATTTTCGCTTGGCGGCGCTCTTGTTTTATATTGTAAGAGTGTGTTGCTTTTTGTTTTTAAGCCCCAGAAGGGAGGCATGTTAGTTTTCAACTGTCCGTCCGTTAGTTCGTTCGTTCGTTTGTCACAACGTTAACTTTTTGCATGAAGGCACTTTACCCGCCAACCACTGCACCCAGGACCTTCAAACTTCACATGCTGATAGTACTTACTGAGTACAAGACCCCTACTGACTTTGGGGTCAAAGGTCAAGGTCACCAGGTCAAAGGTCAAGGCGCTGCGGGGGCATTTGATGCCATTAGTGACAGCTCTTGTTTATAGTATAATATGTACACTCCATATATTCAGTATCAATGAAATTGTATTGTAATAATCCCACTGTTTGAAACAGTGAAATGTTCAACAGCAGAAAACCTGTTGCATTGCAGTAAAACATGAAATAAATGATCATATTGTTTCAATACAGAAATAGAGCTTGTACTTTGTGCATGAGTTATATACTTAATTGTTTCCCAGCATCCTATTAAGTCTTCCTAAATCTCCCTAGATCAGCTGATGGTAAAAGTTACTTCTTTCAAAATTTAAGGCCAGACTTACTTCTCTCATACACATGTGGCAATGAATTCCTTTTGGAATGAGGTGTCATTAGTGATTAATAAAGTTGTAGAGCGTGTTTCACATAATAATATACCATAATAATAGTTGTAATGAATTTACATTCAAAATTTGATACTTCTTCAGAAAGCCGACTGATCCAGTTACTTGGCAGTATGTGGATAAGCCAGGGCTTAACAAGTCTCAGGTAACTGTTATAAGACACCAGTAAAATAATAAAATTATTAACATGGTTCATAGTTCAGATATGCAGGAGTTTAAGTAGGCCTGGTTTAGTTTTTTATAAATCCTGATTCAGAGTTAAGATATGCAGGAGTTAATGGCTGGTTTATTTTCTTATGAATCTTGTTTATTTTCTAATAAACCATGGTTTAGAGTTAACATATGCAGGAGTTTAACCATGCCTGGTTTATTTTCTTATAAACCTTGGTTTAGATTTAAGATATGCGTAAGTTTAACAATGAGATCTTCAACCCAAGTCTTCAAATATTTGGGGTCTGAACAGCAATCTGTGGTATATCAGATCATTAACCACAAGGAGACCTTTGTCATGCTTTGTCAGAGTAAAATGTTAAACTTCTTTACACATACCAATCTTTTGTCTTACCAGTACACTGAAATTGCAGCCAGTTGCCAGTTGGTTTAGAATAAATTACAGATAAACAGTCCATATTGCTGTGATAAATGTTTAATATATACACCATATTTAAAGGCATGTCCAGGCAAAATAATCAGTTGCTTTGCTTCTTCTTTCCTACATTTGCAAATTTGTAAGTGATGGGTATATTGTAATATGCAAAAATTTTAGGACAATAGGTACGTGAGTGAACATCATGTGTATAGAAAATACAGGAAAATAGAAGTATGACTGCGGAAACAATCACATTTTCAGAGTAAATATAATGCTTACACATACAGCTAATGATAAATGTTGTGCAGATGGCTTCAAAATTGAGCTATTTCGATAAAAAGTTTCATTATGTACATTGTATATTGAAATTATGTAGACTTTGAAGAAAGCTATGTCTAATGATATATTGCAGGTGTCAAGGTCATCCGATCCTGGACAGGAAAATCTTGTGAAGATATTTATTAATCTACATGGAGCTCCAGGTCTTGGGTGCAGGTATGCTTATTTGTTAGATTGTGAAATGGCAGAGCATACAGGTTTATACTGTTGAATATCCATTTAGAAGTTTGCTATTCTATTGACAAAAAATACATTCTTCTATGAATGGAAAAGAGGACAAAATAATTATCACTTAAAATGTTATTTATTGAGTATACTACTGGTATTGTGTCTGTGTGACTAAAGACTATTTCATGGCTTTATTACATGTTTTCAAACAGGGATTTGAAGGAGTTGAAATACTTATTATATTGGGTGCGTTACTTGTTTCATTAACATTAAACGATAAACCACATTTTCTCTTTAGTATTATCAGTGGACCATCGCATTTCCCTGGTATCTTTATCGAGACTGTACGACCTGGCAGTTTGGGAGAAGATTACAACCTAGAAGTGGGGGACCAAATCATGGAAGTGAATGGAAAAAGTTTTGAGAAAATCAAACACAAGGAGGCCATTGTAGAACTTAAAGGAAGCAAAGAACTTAACATGGTCATCAAGAAAGCAGTGGTAAGACTGATACTGAAAGAAATAAAATCTACTAGAAACAAAATAAAAATCCTTTGTTATTTAAATAGCTTGTTTAGTTAAGGTTATATGAGATGAGACAAGCAAGGGATGTTGACTGTGTATGATATTGAGAAAACAATTTGATCATATTGTGTGCTATTGTTATTACAGTAAATATACATAGTACTATGTGAGTAAATACATTTATTAAAGCAACAAAAACATTATCAAAAAAAAAAAAGAAAAATGTTTGTTTCCACTCAAGCCCCACTTATTGACCCAATTCATTGGATTATAATTATACAGCAAGGCTAACAGAGTCGATGGAAGGAACTAATGGCAGCCTGTCTGTCAGTCATTAACACAAAATAGGATCATCTGATAACTTAAAAGTACAAAGATATTCTTTCCTGAAACTTTGCACAAGCGTGGATGGCAATAAGGAAAATCCTTTTATTTCATTGCTATGGCAACAAGTGGTTTCTATGGTAACAAATGTCCAAATATGTGACAGAATGTGGGTCCTGCAGTAGCTTTAGAATACTAGAGACATTTTCATGAAACTTAGTACAGAGATAGAAAGGAATGTGGAGAATATGCACATTTTTATCTTCTACATTTTTCTGTCCATTTGTTTATTTGACCTTCTGTAACAAAAGTTGGATTCTTCAGTCACTTTAACCGTACTAGAGATGTTTTTTTTCATGAAACCTGTAACATAGAAGGCAAAATGTAAAATATGGACATCATTTTTTTTTATTTTGTCCAATTTCTGTTATTTTTCATCCAGCTGTCTGTCCCTCTGTCAGTCACAAAAAAGATCCAGTGTTTAATTTACAAGTACAATGATTTTTTTTCACAAAACATGGTTTATAGATGGTGGGTTGTTTGGAGATTGTTCAAGTCTTTCTAGTTTTCCATATAGAGAGTATGGTTCAGTAAATATGACAGCTGCCCCTACCTGACTTTTATTGTTTTAAACTTCCTTTTGTAGTACTACTTGATGTTATAATATGTATCAACAGGGTTTGCCATTGCTGAACTTAAAACAGAAGAATTTGGGAGAAAGCCCTGCTCTTGCCAAGAAAGAGACTAAGAAAGAGCCCCAACCCCAGCCACAGGAGGAAGACAGGTATGACTACAGTGAGGTCAAGGTCAAAAATGAAAGTCACAAGGTCAAAGTCACTAGTGATGATCATGAGATCGAGGTCATTGATGATAACGATAATTATAAAATCACTAATGCAAGTCCTTGGTCCAAGGACATTAGGGAGAAGCACACGGGTTTTATGCATGGTTATGGGAGTCCAGTTTCCAAACCTGTTGCTGAAGCTTATGGTCAAACTGAAACTAACTTTGATGATGAAATGACAGAAATCATGAATTTTGATGAATCATTGAAACATTTTGATGATGATGTTATAGCATCAAATGATAAAGTTGAGTTTACAGTTAAATCTGAAAACAGAGGTAAAAGTTTGAAGAATCAGAACACTGGACCAGAGAAGGCAGATAAGAAAAACCTTGACTTCAGCACTGAATTACATGGAGTTCTTGCTGGGTTAAGAAAGAACAAGGAGAAAAAAGCTGTTAAATTTGCTGATCTGGAACCAGAGGAATTCGATGATGATGATGATGATGATGATGATGATGCCGGTTTAGATCAGATGGTTACTGTTGCTTTTGAAAATGAGCTTTACTGAAACCTTGAAAAACATAATTATGATAGTGTGATATATACTGTATGCATATTTATACTTTGTAATATTCATATCTGCATATACAGTTTGCTTAATACTGTGGAGATACTTGTACTTGCAAACTTTTGCTTAGGCAGTAAATTGTGTTGTTTTTTTTGCAAGAACAATGTTTCTAACAGTTGAATCTTATAGCAGTGACAGTTTCCTTATGGGAAGAATATCTTTTGCATTGATGATGCTTCTTTTATATAAATAATAAAACTGCAGTCATGTATTACATTTCATAGACCATCTAAGGTACAGGTATTAATTAGGATTCAGGTTTTATCTAGCAGTCTTATTGTGTAGCTCTATATGTACCGGTAGATATTTTGCTGTGTAATGTTATGTATTAATGATTTTTAAGATGATGTGAATGTGTTTTATTTTATAGTGGGGAAGTTATCTGGTAAGGAAAAACATCAACTTCATTTTGTAAACCTGCAAACTGAACTAGATATACATAAGATGCTGTATTTTGACATTCTTTCTTAACAATATTTGAAAATTCAAAAGTCAAACCTTGGTCTGCTCTTTCCAAAAAAAAAAAAATGTTCTTCTTCAGTGTGTGCTTGATCACTCATCTTAATACATACTGCCTTCATAGTTAATATCTGTCTCAGATTTCTGAGATACCTTGTCTGCATCTTGATCTGACCATGTTGTAGAGTTTAGTTTGCAGTTTCCTGTTGTATTTATTGTAACTTTTGTATCATGTGCACTTTTTACCTTTCTTTTGTGACTCAATAAAAACTTGTTGCACGCATTTTCCTATCTTCCAATTCAGATTTGTTGTGTCTACTAAAAACACACACCTAGATAACTAACCAAAAAGCTTCCATCATACTTTACCTTTTCAAGTACATGTTTTTTGTATGTTACAAAATATGAAACCAAAAAGCTTCCACCCTACTTTACCTCTTCAAGTACATGTCTTTTGTATGTTACAAAATACGTAACCAAAAAGCTTCCACCCTGCTTTACCTGTTCAAGAACATGTCTTTTGAATGTTACAAAATATTTAACCAAGCTTTACCTGTTCAAGAACATGTCTTTTGTATGTTACAAAATATTTAACCAAAAAGCTTCCACCTTGCTTTACCTGTTCAAGAACATGTCTTTTGTATGTTACAAAATATTTAACCAAGCTTTACCTGTTCAAGAACATGTCTTTTGTATGTTACAAAATATTTAACCAAAAAGCTTCTACCCTGCTTTACCTGTTCAAGAACATGTCTTTTGTATGTTACAAAATATTTAACCAAGAAGCTTCCACCTTGCTTAACCTTTTCAAGTACATGTCTTTTGTATGTTACAAAATATGTAACCAAGAAGCTTCCACCTTGCTTAACCTTTTCAAGTACATGTCTTTTGTATGTTACAAAATATGTAACCAAAAAGCGTCCACCCTACTTTACCTATTCAAGTACATGTCTTTTGTATGTTACAAAATACGTAACCAAAATGCTTCCACCCTGCTTTACCTGTTCAAGAACATGTCTTTTGTATGTTACAAAATATTTAACCAAGAGGCTTCCACCCTGTTTAACCTTTTCAACTACATGTCTTTTGTATGTTACAAAATATTTAACCAAGAAGCTTCCACCTTGCTTAACCTTTTCAAGTACATGTCTTTTGTATGTTACAAAATATGTAACCAAAAAGCTTCCACCCTACTTTACCTCTTCAAGTACATGTCTTTTGTATGTTACAAAATACGTAACCAAAATGCTTCCACCCTGCTTTACCTGTTCAAGAACATGTCTTTTGTATGTTACAAAATATTTAACCAAGAAGCTTCCACCTTGCTTTACCTGTTCAAGTACATGTCTTTTGTATGTTACAAAATATTTAACCAAGAAGCTTCCACCTTGCTTTACCTGTTCAAGAACATGTCTTTTGTATGTTACAAAATACGTAACCAAAAAGCTTCCACACTGCTTTACCTGTTCAAGAACATGTCTTTTTTATGTTACAAAATATTTAACACAGAAACTTCCACCTTGCTTAACCTTTTCAAGTACATGTCTTTTGTATGTTACAAAATATTTAACCAAGAGGCTTCCACATTGTTTTCACTTGTATCAAATATACACTGCATGGTTGTTGGAAAAAGGTACTATTAATAGCTTATAAATGTTCTGTTTATATTGTAATTAAGGCTTCTTTGTTATCTCATGCTAACCAGAAGAAAGATTTTCCCCAAACTTTCTCAGTTGCAATCATCTTATCAGTAAGTATGCATTTTAATGAAATCTTTAGAAACTCACTTGGACTTTATACTAAAGCCAGACTTCTAATTTTGGAATATTTGATAAATCAAATTAATATTGTAATATTATACTTTTATAATTTTGTTTAAATTAATGATCAAAGCAACAAAAACAAATGTATACCCAGTTTCAAGTAATTATTTATTTTTTTTATAAAACAATATTTTCATCATGCAAATTGTCAACCTGTAATCAGTGTATATTTTCTGTTTATTTTATCGATAGTGAAATTTTAGAGGAAGATTTGTATGCCAAGGTGGAGAAAAAGAACTGGGAAGAAGAACAAGAACAGTTAAGGAAACAGAAAGGTATTAACAATTCTTTTGTACAGTTACTTTCCTGTTCATAAGTTTACCTTAGACAGATATTTTCATTTTCTTACAAAAAAGTGCACAAACCAAAAGGTATGAACAATTTGTGTTTGTATTTTCATTGTGTTTATAAGTTTAGTTTATTCAGATGTGTTAATTTTACATGCCATTCATAGTTTTCTTGGGGATTGTGTACATGTGTCTGTCTCTTAATCACAAGTTGATAAGTGATTTTTAGCCCTCTCAAACGATTAGCAACCAAAGATTGTTTTACTTCGTTAGTTTTAAAATTTCCCTGCTGGCCATTAATCAGAGATGGTGTTTACATTTTCAGTATTCTCATATAAGGTATACAGACACTAAATAGGAAAATGGTGTGAAAACAATGGTAGTCGCATAATGGCGGTTCCAAATAGTTCTCAGTTTTTTGGGTTTTTTTTGCTCTTTAGAGCTATTTTGCTTATTTTCTTTGCAATTTTTTGCTGAAAACACTTGATAGATCTATGCTGGACATTTAGGAAGCATTTTCATAATGAAATGATAGCATGACAGAATTTGTCATGGAATCTTAGTTCATATACCAACACTACAATTTTGGATCTCATCTTTAGCTGATTTTGCAGTTTGTGTGTTTGACTGAAAGTATTTTTCTGGCATCAAACATGACCCCCACTTTTGATTTTCATTCAGCACTGACAATATTCTTCAGGAAAATGTAAGTTACGTTCATTTAAAATGGGTCCTGCTGTGTGCTGCAGCCGTTGGAAATTTGTCAGTTTTATACAGAATAAAGAAGACCAGTTATTTAGTGTGTTCATGCCTATAAGGGAACATTGGTAAAAATTGAAATCTGACCAGATGAGTGTGTGATTGGGCTGTTTTGATTAGACTTTGATAGAAAATGAAAAATTTATCGCAGGTTTGCTGTTTAAATGGATAAAACCAAAAAATATCTCATTTCCACTGTTTTGGGTGTTTTTTTTTTTTCTAAAAAAAAATGCATATTGTTAGCCTCCTAAATATTGCTAATTTTTAGCAGTCAGAGGTAAGATTGAACAATTTTAACAGTTTAAATATGTAATTTGTGTGCAGATCAGAGTAGAAAATGACAAAACAGCAAAACTAAGCCCCGGTTAGGAAAACTGAAAAGTTATGTCACAACATGCATATAGGTTGCTGGTACATTTCAAATGAAACTAGCACTGTCTTAGAGAAAAAAGTTTTCTTTATAAGCATACTGTTTGCATTGTCCTTGAGTTAGTATTTCAGTCACTACACATCATACTTTACACTTATCTTTGCCATCATGATTTCAGTAGTTTGATCTAAGTGTCATAACTCTTGATGCCCCATTGGTAAAACTATCTCCCTTTCTGTACTTTGACATGTTTTAATACAAATAAGATTGCAACCTTCTGTTTCTTTTATTCTTTTTATGCCCCAGAAAGGAGGCATATTAGTTTTCAACAGTCCGTCCGTTAGTTCGTTCGTTCGTCACGATGTTAACTTTTTGCATGAAGGCACTTTACTCATGAACCACTGCACCCAGGACCTTCAAACTTCACATGCTAATAGTACTTATTGAGTACACGACCCCTATTGACTTTGGGGTCAAAGGTCAAGGTCACCAGGTCAAAGGTCAAGGCGCTGTAGGGGCATTTGTCACCATTAGTGACAGCTCTTGTCGAGTATATTTTTTATTCCTTTTTGTGAAGTGAAAGTGGTGGGATATAGAAATGCTTCTCTCTTTCTTGATATTGTTGCTTATTTTCTCTGAGTGACTTCCACCCATTTTTCTTTAGTTTCAGTTTCTTGATGTTTCATGCATTATATCTAAACCTTCACCTCCTCATCCCCTCCCCTCCACCCCAAACACATTACTGAATAACTAAGTTAAAAAATTCTTTGTTGAATTTAATTATAGTCCTTTTTCGACTCTCGAAAAAAAGTTTGTTAAGGTTTTGCATGCGACTATCAAGCTGTATCCCAGAAACTTCTATATATATTGGATTGAAACTATTTGACTTAGAAAATTTGGTTAACAACTCTCAGTAACAACTCTATATATTGGATAGCAACTTTATACAAGGCTTCCTACTCAACATATATACTAACATATCCATATATTTTTTTTTAAAGTTTTGCTACAATGAAATTAAGTTGTCATCATTGCCTTAATAAAAGTCTTACCCGACTGTATTGAAAGTTGTAGCCTTTGTTTCACATAGAAAGTGTCAGATAGTGAAGTGTACTGTCTTATGGGGAGCTCTTCATGTGAAAGTATATTTTGTTTACAGCTGAGGAAGCAGTGAAAGAACAGTTTCGACAACATGAACTTCAGAAAAAAATGGAGGAAGAAAGGAGGAAGAGGGAGGAACAAGAGAGGAGAGAGGCGGAGGAAGAGGAAGAAAGAATCAGGGAGGAAGAAGAACAGATAAGGAAGGGTAAGAAAGGTGTTAACACTGACCAATCATATACCCGGGTAGTTTTATTATCTTTGTTACTTGAAAGTCAGAGCCATTAAAGCTGGAGAAGTTTATGGTCCTCTTGGTTCTGAAAATGCACAAAGTTATGGCTTTAGGTACTTGGCTGAGAAAATCATTCACAGAGACTACTGGTAAGTCTAATCAGGAGACTGTCTCATAGCAATGGTGTTGGAATGCCTACAGATGAGTGTGAAGATTTCAAATGTTTAAAACAGAAAGAATCATATATGCAATATAAACTATCATAAATAGGTATAATTTAGGTGGATATTTAGCGATTATGATTATACGGTACTGCTGAATTTCTTGCATTTTACATTCCTGTCACATAACTTAAGCTTATAAGTGCTCTTCTGTATATGTTACTCAGACTACGTGATTCATTTCATAAATTTAACATATTGCCTTTAAGTCACTAATTAACTTTACTTTTACTTTTGATGTATAATTCCTAACTAATGGAAACAGAATTTGAAATATTGAAAAGATAGCAATACGGAGTGAGGCAGTTAAGGAGTTGATGATGAAGAGCAGAGTCATTAGAGATAGATAATAATTGTCCTTGTTTTAGTAGAAGAGCGACATTGTCAGAGATAGGAAATAATTATCTCTTTGTTTCAGTAGAAGAGCAGCATTGTCAGAGATAGGAAATAAGTATCTCCTTGTTTCAGTAGAAGAGCAGCATTGTCAGAGATAGGAAATAATTATCTTTTTGTTTCAGTAGAAGAGCAGCGTCGTCAGTTGGAAGAGCTTAGAATACAACAGGAGGAAATAGCTCGAGCAGAGGAAAAAAGGAAAGAAGAGGAGAGAAAGAAAGAAGAAAAAAGAAAGAAAGAAGAGGCAGCTAGAAGACAAGAACAGGAAGAAGAAAGAAAAAGACAAGAAATTATTGCAAAGAAACAACAGGTATATTTTTCACTTTGTTACTTGTTGTATGTATTAGTTTTATCAGAACAGTGGAATTTGTTTAGAAAACTTTCACTGACCCAATAAAACTATTTTGTCATGTGGTAAAACTGTTTCAAAACATAAAAATAGACTGCCATCTAATGTAAGTAATTGTATGTACTGTATTTTTGTATTCAGTATCTTACTTTTATGTGACATTTTGCAGCATTTCGAAAGTAGATGTCATAGTGCTTTAGAAAATGAATAGAACCTGAATGATTGTAAAATGCAAATAATTGTTTTTTTATGTTGTATATGGATATGCATTAACAAGGAAATGAATAAAATTGGTAAATTAAATAATTATTCATTGTATATGTAAAAAATGACTGTATTTTGATAAATTTTCAGTTTAATTTGGGTGTATGTTATGAAAGTTCTAATTTTGCTTTCTCTTTCCTTTCCACCTATGTGCCTTTTTCTATTAATCAGAGCTCCATTAATGTTTTAAGGATATCACCATGCTATTATTTTATTAAGATAATTCAGGTTTAAATTTCATTGAAACACTAATTTATTAATAAAGATAAACTTTTATTAAACTGTAAAGTAATACACAATATTTTACAAAGTTCATAACATAGTAAAAACAGGAAACCCTGTGTAATGCTACTGATGTAAAGTTGTTAAACATGAATCCATACTGACCTGTTTTTATGAAACATAATTTTATTTCACTGTGAAAATAAAAGTGTGAACTATATTATTAGATTCCAATGTCTAAGAAATGCAGGGAGAAGGAGAATGATTTCTATCGTAGAGTACAATTCAATCAAAGACAATGTGATCAGGATAAACAAAATCATCTTTCCTGGCGCCACATTGATTTATATGATATCAGCTCTAAGTCTGTGGTAAAATAATTGAAGAATAAAGCTGTTGTATTTTTTTCACACATTTTTTAAGCAGATTTGTTACACAGTTGTTTCTTTCTTTAAATGCTCACATTATTTTTTTAAGGAAGAATTATTGTGACATGCATTTGTGCTTACACTTGTACATCATACAATTATACATATAGGTTAGTGTTAATAAATGACTGGAAGTAAATGTTGATTTACCAAAATAAATTTCCCAGTAATTTGAGAAATACTGCAATTCCATTGGACAAAAAATAATTTCAAACACTCAATATCATTTATGCAAATGTAGTACATACTGAACTATGTAAGTATCAACTTACTGGGATAAAATTCAGTGGAATCGTCCAGTCACTAAGTAATCCCATAACAAAATATGGTCATTTTAAAAATTTGACCATTTTGTACACCACCAAAAATGATACAACATTGTGATATCACCGAGAGAATAATAAATTAAATTCTTGTTACTTAGGAGACAGCAATTGGCCACACATTTAATTGTTAAAATCTACCCTTTCAGTGTCTTTAAATCTCAAGAATTGGAGAGGCTGAATTAGGTACAAATTTATACAATTGTGTAGTCACTGGTGTGCAAGTGGAGCAGCAAATGGTGCAAGTGGAAAAATGGTGCAATATTTTGAACTTTTTTCTTTTGAAAATAAAGCGATAAAACCCTACTTGATTTTGAGGACATACAAACTACATTTGACAAGACTAGTCAAGTAGAATTAGTGAATTACTCATTGAAGCAAAATTTCTGCACCAAGTTCCACTTTTAAAAATTTTGATATCTCCTAGCTGCTCCTGCTGAACCTCAGCACTCTTTGACTACTCATTGAACATATATAGTTTTTTACTAACATTTCTAAAACAAATGTGTGAAACTATTGTAACAGTAGAAAAATAATGCTACTACTAATATTGCAGGGTTTGCAAAATGGTATCATAACCTTCTTTAATTATCAGCATTTGGTACCTTTTTGCATTAACCCCGCAAATTATGTCATGCTTGTTAACAGTCAATGTGTGCCATAGATATATGTTTGGATATGTTTTGTTTCATTGTAATAGTTTAACTAAATTTTTAGTTGAAACTTGTAGGCTACTAGCAGTAAATAGCTGCTTAGATTTTCCAGTTCAAATTGGGTATTCATTGTCCTGACATAATTATGTGAATATGAAATTTTATTCAAAGAGTTTTACAAGATTTTTAGCTCACCTGTCACAAAGTGACAAGGTGAGCTTTTGTGATCGCGCGGTGTCCGTCATCCGTCCGTCCGTGCGTCTGTAAACTTTTGCTTGTGACCACTCTAGAGGTCACATTTTTCATGGGATCTTTATGAAAGGTGGTCAGAATGTTCATCTTGATGATATCTAGGTCAGGTTCGAAACTGGGTCACATGCCCTCAAAAACTAGGTCAGTAGGTCTAAAAATAGAAAAACCTTGTGACCTCTCTAGAGGCCATATATTTCACAAGAACTTCATGAAAATTGGTCAGAATGTTCACCTTGATGATATCTAGGTCAAGTTTGAAACTGGGTCACGTGCCATCAAAAACTAGGTCAGTAGGTCTAAAAATAAAAAAACCTTGTGACCTCTCTTGAGGCCATATATTTCACAAGATCTTCATGAAAATTGGTCAGAACGTTCACCTTGATGATATCTAGGTCAAGTTTGAAACTGGGTCACGTGCCGTCAAAAACTAGGTCAGTAGGTCTAAAAATAAAAAAACCTTGTGACCTCTCTTGAGGCCATATATTTCACAAGATCTTCATGAAAATTGGTCAGAACGTTCACCTTGATGATATCTAGGTCAAGTTTGAAACTGGGTCACGTGCCGTCGAAAACTAGGTCAGTAGGTCAAATAATAGAAAAACCTTGTGACCTCTCTAGAGGCCATACTTTTCATGGGATCTGTATGAAAGTTGGTCTGAATGCTCATCTTGATGATATCTAGGTCAAGTTTGAAACTGGGTCAACTGCAGTCAAAAACTAGGTCAGTAGGTCTAAAATTATTAAAATCTTTTGACCTCTCTAGAGGCCATATTTTTCAATGGATCTTCATGAAAATTGATCTGAATGTTCACCTTGATGATATCTAGGTCAGTTTCGAAACTGGGTCACGTGCAGTCAAAAACTAGGACAGTAGGTATAAAAATAGAAAAACCTTGTGACCTCTCTAGAGGCCATACTTATGAATGGATCTTCATAAAAACTGCTCAGAATTTTCACCTTGATGATATCTAGGTCAAGTTTGAAACTGGGTCAAGTGCCTTAAAAAACTAGGTCAGTAGGTCAAATAATAAAAAAACCTTGTGACCTCTCTAGAAGCCATACTTTTCATGGGATCTGTATGAAAGTTGGTCTGAATGTTCATCTTGATGATATCTAGGTCAAGTTTGAAACTGGGTCAACTGCAGTCAAAAACTAGGTCAGTAGGTCTAAAATTATTAAAATCTTTTGACCTCTCTAGAGGCCATATTTTTCAATGGATCTTCATGAAAATTGATCTGAATGTTCACCTTGATGATATCTAGGTCAGTTCGAAACTGGGTCACGTCAGTCAAAAACTAGGCCAGTAGGTATAAAAATAGAAAAACCTTGTGACCTCTCTAGAGGCCATATTTTTCATGAGATCTTCATGAAAATTAGTGAGAGTGCTCACCTTGATGATTTCTAGGTAAAGATCAAAACAGGGTCACGTACCTTCGAATACTAGGTCAATAGGTCAAATAATAGAAAAACCTTGTGACCTCTCTAGAGACCATATTTTTCAATGGATCTTCATGAAAATTGGTCAGAATTTTTATCTTGATAATATCTAGGTCAAGTTCAAAACTGGGTCACATGAGCTCAAAAATTAGGTCACTATTTCAAATAATAGAAAAAACGACATCATACTCAAACTGGGTCATGTGGGAAGAGGTGAGCGATTCAGGACCATCATGGTCCTCTTGTTTGTTTTATTCTGCAAATGGGTTTTCATTAAAACCTGGCAGGTTAGCAACAAAATAATTAATTCTAGATTTCTTTTTAGAGACTAGTTTAATAGTTAAGTTAATTAAAGTAAAAATTAGGTACTAGTATTTAAATTTCATGTCAGTTGTATGATATACTGATTTCACCAATGATTTATTTGATAGTTCGCTAAACTATTCAGAGAAAGGGTAAGCTAACACACAGTCCCACTGAACATAACTGACTTATCAGTTAGTAATTAACTTAGCCCAGCTTACTAATTAGTTACAGCATTTTGTTCCAAATCTGGTCAAACCTAAATATAGTTCTTTCTTGATTTAACATTGAAAAGGGTAAAGACCATTATAAAATTTGCTGAAATTTCACTGGTTCCCTGTCCTTACTTAACCAATATGCCTTTGACTTTGGAAGGCTATATACAAATGTATGTATTGCTTTTCCTAGGAAAGATATAAAAATTGAACCTTCTTACAAGAAAAGCCTTGCACATCAAACCATGTATTTTGCACTTGATTTCCATGTAATTGTCGGAGCACACCTGTTACATAATCATATTTCTGTGAATGCAAAACTTATGAAACTTCAACACTAGCTTATTACTTGAATTAGAAGTAATCATATACAAGTACATGTCTATTCTAATAATTTGGAATTAAACTGAAGAGTTCAGCAAACTAACACTGTATTACAAATAATTCACTACTTTAAAATGTTTTTCTTTCATGTTTGTCCACAATTATACTGCTAGTGATAATAGAGACTTGAAATTGCATCTTCAGCATAACCTTTGGTACATCTAAAATTGTGGTATTTCGGATACTGTGAAATCATTAATATTCATGGGGGACTAATTTTCGTGGATTTCGACGAAATTTTATCCCAACGAACAAGTAAAATTCCCATTCATTTTATGTTCAAAAGTTGAAATCCACGAATTCAACTCCCTACAAAATTGCTGTTTGACCAAAACCATGAAATTTCGTGCCCACGAAATTAAATGATTTCACAGTATATTTTATTTCATTCAGTTTTCATGAAATTAAAGAAATTCGACAAGGCTGCATTGCATATAGCTGGATTCTTTCTTTAATGACCTGTAAAAATTCATCTTTCATTTTAAAGCTTAAATGTCTTCCTTCTAAAACTGCTGACTATGCTAGAAAAAACTATCAACATGTAAGGTATCCTCAATATTTTGGAGATAATTCATCTTTCCTTGCAGTCAGCGGTGTTAGCTGGAAGATCTGGACCCTCAAACTCCATGAAACCTACTCTTCTAGGAGCTGCACCGGGTGCACAGGTATGTTAAAAGCTCATTATATATAGTAAGCATATGGTTGATAGGGCACTTATTTACCTGTAATCACAATAAGAAGCTCCAGGTTACCAAGTTAGCTCTTTAGTTAGTTTTGTTAAAGCCATATTTCAATAGTACATGTACCTATGAATTGAGCTATATGCAGTGGCAAGGAAACTTTATTTTCTGCAGCATATAGGCTACTAGTAGCCCAAAAACAACCAGTGTTTCTGGAATTCTTGCCTAGGTTAATCTGTTCTGTACTTGTAAGTTAACACTGTACTGGAATCAGAACTCAGAATGACAATTGACCTTGTACATGATGTCTACAATCTAGTCATCAGAATGAACATATGCCTTATGTGTGAACTGAACCTAGAAGTATTGTGCTTGACCTATTTAGCACACTGGGCAGGGTAGGGGTAGAGTAGTGTCAGGACATACATTTTATATACCCGGTGTACCTATTTTTGTGATGTATAAAAGATGAAGAAGTTTGATTGTATACCATACTTATTTCAGCTGATTGTAGTAATGTCAGTTCATATTTTTTGCAGACATCATTTGGAGGTGGTGGTAAAATGAAAGAAGTTGTAGTGATTTTGGTAAGTCCAGTGAGTTTCAGCGTCATCATAATCATCACATCATCATCATTATCATAATCATTACATCATCATCATCATCATCATCATATCATCTTCTTTAGGAATTGGTTCCCTCCATGTAGTGATTTCTTGATATGGTTAAAACTGTGCGTGATCAGCAGACAGTCTTTGAAAAATGAAAGTATTGCCTCTGTTTATATAAAGGTTAAAAGTATGAAATAAAGATGTGTATCTAGAAGGGTGAGATGCCAGAGTAGGCCAGAAGAACTCTTTTTTTTCGACAGTGTTATGGTGGTCTGCAGGAGGTTAATCCACAAAGAGTTAGTGGCAGGATTCTTTGCAGTCTCCAAAGTCAGAGTGCTTTCTTGCTAGCTGTATAATTCCATAACCAATCAATTGTGAAAATCAGACATAATACATATTTTTATACATTAGAAAAGTTTGTCAAGACAACATACTAATATTTGAAAGCATACTCAGAAGATGTCCTGTAAAAAATTCAAACCATTTCTAAAGATATGTAAAAAAAACTGAATTATTTAAGCATCTGCCATACTTTTTATTAAAATCATGCTTTCCTTAAACAAACTTTATTACACTTTCCTGTCAGCATTTTAATAAATTGGTAGTAACACAATGGTTATTGATGGAGAGGTTGTACATATTAGTTAAAGGACAAGGAATGTCTGACAGTAAGTTAATTTTATATGAAAGTCAACTGCAAGCCTTTCATAACGCTGAAAGAATTTTTAAAATCGGACCACTATTGAAAAAGATATGGCAGTTTGAAATTTAGGAAAATGGCTGATCATAGAGGCAGCCATTTTAGTGTGTTTGTGACATCATTTACACACTGCTGAATTCTTTATTTAGCAAATAATCTTTTAAATGATTATTTTCTTATGTTTCTTGAGTGTAAGATGTAAACATTGTAATTTCTTTCATTATAGCTGGAAAAAGTCGAGACATTATTTTACAGAAATATGTAAATACAGGTCAAATATGTAAAAAGTCGAGACATTATTTTACAGAAATATGTAAATCCAAAATAAATCTGGCATTTTGTTTTTTGTTGCCATGGAAACAAAATGGCCACCATTTTGATCAAATATTAAAACGCTTATAACTGTCTCATTCTTAAGCCGATTTTGAAAGTTTTTTCACTTCTTTGAATGATTTTAGAAATCCTAAAAGAAGAAATTAACATAAGAATAACATTTCCTTTCCCTTTAACTTATCTGGTAACACTGGAGACAAAATAAAAAGATGATTACTAGCCTACATATTCAAAAGAAGACAAATCATGGAATGTGGTACAAAAATCATGCATATCAGCCTAAAAAAACTTACTTTAGGTGATTGGAATATATTAATAATGTACATGTAATTTTCAGGAGGAAAGCACACCTTTAGATATTGAGATTGAAGGTGGTACAGACTCTCCACTTGGAGGGAAAATTGTCATTTCAGAGGTCTTCCCAGGAGGTGCTGTAGATAAAAATGGTAGGTGGAATTCATGCAGTTATAAATTTGTATTTATCAGTCCAATGGTGTAGTCTTTAGAAGTTTCCCTTTTCTGCAAATATAAATGTGCAGTTCCATTTTGAGGACTGTAGTTATTTGTGCGGTGTCAAAACATCTTGCTTTATAGTGAAAAGTTCGAAGAAGTAGCTCATGTGGCTGACAATTCATCCCCGACCCCGACTAGCACAGGCATCTTTGGTCCTTTGGTCTACGTAGCTCCCCATTTTCCTGTGAAAAAAATGGAATTCTGGCAATTAAGTTGGAAAAGATGATGAAAGTAATGATTCTGTCTAAGTTTGTGGTCCGAACTACTTCCAGTTGGTTAAATATAATAGAAAGAAATAGATCTTGAGTTCTGTTGTTGATAACGGAATGTTAGAATATTTGTTCGCATTGCTAACCGAACATTCAAATACCAATATTGCTATTTGTTGCCATGCCTTTTGACAGAATATGCATTTTTTCTGAATTCAGGCAAGATAAAGAAGGGTGATCAGATTCTGAAGGTAAACGGTGAGAGTTTGGACAGTATCAGTCTGGCAGACGCTAATGAGAAACTCTGGCAGGTAGAACAAGAATGTCTCCCAGGGGTAGGTAGAATACAGTTTTATTGTCTTTAACCTTTAGCCTGCTGGTGGCAAGTGATTTTGCCTTTGCGACCAGTGCAGACCAAGATCAACCTGCACATCCATGCAGGCTGATCATGATCTGCACTGTTCACTGTTCAGTCTGTAAATTTTCAGTGAACACCCCTTTAAGTAATAAGTGGTACTGCCCAAATTGAATAATGGACCAGTCCATTTTAGAAATACAGCAGGGTAAGGGTTAAAATTGTGTCCTTACTGCCTTAAGGTAGTTCTGCATATTTGATAAACCAGAAGTGATGGGGTAACGTCATTTATCTGGAAAACGTAGAATAAAACCTGGATTTGGCGTACGGAAATGAAAATCATTTTATGAATTAATGGCAACTAGTGAGTTAATTTATTACAATGCACTGTTACTATCTTTTTAAAGTTTAAATATGATAATAAAACATCTGATGTTAAATAATTCAAAATAATGTCTTAAAATTAGCATGAAATGTGCGGTTCGCTTTAATCATGGTCAGATATCTCAAAAATAAGCACACAGACCTCTACATTTTATTTACCACATTAAAGGCCACATGTTTATTTAGGATTGTGAGAAGTTTCATAAAAATATACTGTAGAAAAATGTCTATTCGCGAATATCTTATGAAAGTTATGATTTTCAAATAGACTCCCATTATGAAAAATTGCGTGAGGCCTAAATTTTTCATATCAGTCTAGCAAAAAATTAAGCACCATGACCCTATCTTTTTTATTTGCTGCGTTATCTAAGTATATTCTGAAGTTTTGAAAAATCGGGGTTTAATCAAATTCTACTTTGTAGAAAATATTTCGATCTGAACGTGCAGAACTACCTTAATATCTGTTGACAAAGTTAATTAAATGAGACAAAGACATTTTTAAGGGGACCTCTGTTGCTGATTGATCAAAATTTGTCAACAAATCACTTGCCCCTCACCTCTGTTGGTTCAAGCCCTGCTAATATATCATCATGTAAGCCTTCCAGCTGGTTTGCAGATGGTTTGTATTACTACCTTAGTGCCTGAAGTAATGTCTAGAGGGGAACCTTGGGTCTTCCTCCACCATATAAGCTGGAAAGCTACCATATCAACTGAACTGTGCTGCTGTGACTTAAAACCCAACAAAAACGAAGATAAGCTTTTAAATTTTTGCTTTCTGTTAAGTAGTGCAGTAAATCTTCACTGACCATTTCCTTTCTGTATCAGATAAAACTAGAGTGCCTTCTTTTGTGTTTCAGGATGGCATTACGTTTGTTGTTGTAGAATCTGACTTGAATCACGATGATGAAGTGTAAGTATTGGAGTCCTGTTACTAATATGTTGTTAATTTTTACAATCAGGGGTTCAGGCTGATTGAAAAATTACAGCAATATTATAAAATTTAATTTGGAGACAGGTTTTAGAATACAAGCTTTTTTTAGTCAGCTTGGAGTCAGCAAGTTGGTTTTTGAGTTTTTATACTTGTTTCCTTATTTGTTTCTGAGTGAACCATGTTGTCCGTAGAGAGAGACATTTCTTTTCTGTTTCACTGTCTCAATAGTATTAATGAATTGAACTCCTCAACAAGTTTTTTTGACATGTTTCTAAATCATAAGATTTGTCAGTCGGTCCCTATTTTCATGTTCATAATTTTACTGACTATTAACATCTTGGATAACATCTCAAATTACATAATTATACTGAAGCACTACAGCTATATTATGGTATTGAAGTACAGACACATAGACTAATAATTCTTCTCTTTCTCTATCTAAACAGGCTTTCTAGAGGTAAAATGACATTGTTCACTTAAATGCATGCAAATATTGTTATCACAGAAACTGTACTGGATATATTTATGATGGCGCTAATGTCTTTTCTACCAATTAAAATACGATAGTTGAAAACTATATGAAATGTTGCAGTGTGTATACAGCTAGTTTCAGTATCTTTAACTTTATTGAGACTACCTGGTTAGTTTGGAAAGAAGTTCCAAGAATTATCTATCTAGAAGTTCCATATTCAATGGTAACCATGTCAGACATACAGTTTTTATATATTGGTAACTAAAATGCTATTTAAAGGTGTACTAACAAAACTTAATCACATAATCTGTATAACTAAATACACCGTTTTGTACATTTCAGTACCTTCTTCTGACTTGGATCATCTGGAAGTGGACAAGCAAAGTGTTTACTCAGAACAATACAGTATATATTCTAGTGATAGTGTTCCTATTACATATATCCACTAGTGTCTCATACTAGTATTTAGCCTCTACAACAACCACAGGCGACAAGAAATTCCTGTCAGCCATATATTGAAAATTAATTATAAGTTTCTCTTAATACTTTTATTTTGAACTCTTTATACAATATACTAAAACAAAATTGTCAACGTTATGTGTTGAAAATTGTAAGATTCAGCATAAACAGTCAAATCAGTGATTTTAAGTGGTTGTGCCAAACAAGGAAAAAGATACCACAAACACTACATAGCAAGTGCACAGTTCATAGGGTTTTTATTTTTCAATGGTTGTACCTACTTTCCCCCTAAATTTTGGTTTCCTGAAGCATAAATAAAAGGAAGGACTTCACAAAATGACCAGATAGTAATTTCCACCTGGGACTAAGCCACTGTTTTTTCAACAACATTGATGTACACTATATCGGCTGTTCACAACGTTCATCCATCTTTTATCAGCAATGATCTTTTTTAAAACTGTTACTATAATAATGATGTAATTTTTTGTACACCATTTTTAATTAAAATCAAATTCATGCCAGGTTTTCAGTATTATATACAAAAAAATGTACTGTTAAATTATCATTCATTGTGGACTTAATTTTGTGAGTTTCATAGTTTTGTCAATCCAGATGAATGAATAAAACTCCAATATACCTGTATGATATCTTTAAATTTTAAATCTTGTGTCGGTGCGACGTTAAACCCAACAAAATAAAAAATAAAAATTAAATTTTAAATCCACAATTCAAGTAATCAAGAAATGGTTTTGGTTGAAACTGAAATTTGATGCAAATGAACTTGAATTATTTCCTGGTGGTCTCGATTCAATATTTCCCTATCAAGGGTTACATGCCTGGTGATGAAAAGGAAATGCATGCATAGGAAATACTCTTTACTATGGTGGCTGATTTAGGTAATTTTATTATGTCACATTGGCAGGTGTGTGGCTTTTGTAGTACATATTGTTGTGTCATCCTGGCGCCCGCACTGTCAGCATTGTTAGTTTCATCTTATGTTGGCGCGCCCACCAAAAAGACACACAAAACTTTGTTTCGTTACAGTGCACTGGTGAGCATGCGAGGGCAACAAAACAAACTGCTGCATAAACCACCATTTAAGCTGGAAAAACATCAAAGTGCTTTTGAAAAAGTGCCTGTCTTTCCATAATGCATATTTAAATGTCTACTTTTCTAACTGCACTTTTTTTTTTTCCATTGATACCTTTGTCAGATATTGACATATTTCAATGAAAATTTGCCAGCAGATTGAATGATCATTTCAAGTAAATAAGAGGACCATGATGGTCCTGAATCGCTCACCTCTTCCCACATGACCCAGTTTTGGGTATGACGTCATTTTCTTTATTATTTGACATAGTGACCTAGTTTTTGAGCTCATGTGACCCAGTTTTGGACTTGACCTAGATATTATCAAGATAAAAATTCTGACCAATTTTCATGAAGATCCATCGAAAAATATAGTCTCTAGAGAGGTCACAAGGTTTTTCTATTATTTGACCTATTGACCTAGTTTTCGAAGGTATGTGACCCTGTTTTGAACTTTACCTAGATATCATCAAAGTGAACACTCTCACTAATTTTCATGAAGATCTCATGAAAAATATGGCCTCTAGAGAGGTCACAAGGTTTTTCTGTTTTTAGCTCACCTGTCACAAAGTGACAAGGTGAGCTTTTGTGATCACGCGGTGTCCGTCGTCCGTGCGTGCGTCCGTAAACTTTTGCTTGTGACCACTCTAGAGGTCACATTTTTCATGGGATCTTTATGAAAATTGGTCAGAATGTTCATCTTGATGATATCTAGGTCAAGTTCGAAACTGGGTCAAGTGCCTTTAAAAACTAGGTCAGTAGGTCTAAAAATTGAAAAACCTTGTGACCTCTCTAGAGGCCATATATTTCACAAGATCTTCATGAAAATTGGTCAGAATGTTCACCTTGATGATATCTAGGTCAAGTTCGAAACTGGGTCACGTGCCATCAAAAACTATGTCAGTAGGTCTAAAAATAGAAAAACCTTGTGACCTCTCTAGAGGCCGTACTTGTGAATGGATCTCCATAAAAACTGCTCAGAATGTACACCTTGACGATATCTAGGTCAAATTTGAAACTGGGTCACGTGCCTTCAAAAACTAGGTCAGTAGATCAAATAATAAAAAAATCTTGTGACCTCTCTAGAGGCCATACTTTTCATGGGATCTGTATGAAAATTGGTCTGAATGTTCATCTTGATGTTATCTAGGTCAAGTTCGAAACAGGGTCATGTGCGGTCAAAAACTAGGTCAGTAGGTCTAAAAATAGAAAAACCTTGTGACCTCTCTAGAGGCCATACTTGTGAATGGATCTCCATAAAAATTGGTCAGAATGTTCACCTTGATGATATCTAGGTCAAGTTTGAAACTGGGTCACGTGCCTTAAAAAACTAGGCCAGTAGGTATAACAAGAGGACCATGATGGTCCTGAATCGCTCACCTATCCCCACATGACCCAGTGTTGAACTGAGTATGACGTCATTATTTCTATTATTTGACATAGTGACCTAGTTTTTGAGCACATGTGACCTAGATATCATCAAGATAAAAAATTCTGACCAATTTTCATGAAGATCCATTGAAAAATATGGCTCTAGAGAGGTCCCCAAGGTTTTTCTATTATTTGACCTAATGGCCTAGTTTTTGAAGGCACGTGACCCACTTTTAAACTTGATCTAGATATCATCAAGGTGAACATTCTCACCAATTTTCATGAAGATCTCGTGAAAAATATGGCCTCTAGAGAGGTCACAAGGTTTTTCTATTTTTCGACCTACTGACCTAGTTTTTGACCGCACATGGGCCCAGTTACAAACCTGATCTAGATATCATCAAGCTGAACATTCTCACCAATTTTCATGAAGATCCGTTGAGAAATATGGCCTCTAGAGAGGTCACAAGGTTTTTCTATTTTAGACCTACTGACCTAGTTTTTAACCCCACGTGACCCAGTTTCGAACTTGACCTAGATATCTTCAAGGTAAACACTGACCAATTTTCATGAAGATCCATTGAAAAATATCGCCTCTAGAGAGGTCACAAGGTTTTCTATTTTTAGATCTACTGACCTAGTTTTTGACCGCACGTGACCCCGTTTCAAACTTGACTAGATATCATCAAGATGAACATTCTGACCAATTTTCATGAAGATCCATTGATAAATATGGCCTCTAGAGAGGTCACAAGGTTTTTCTATTTTTAGAACTACTGACCTAGTTTTTAACCCCACATGACCCAGTTTCGAACTTGATCTAGATATCATCAAGGTGAACATTCTGACCAATATTCATGAAGATCTCATGAAAAATATGGCCTCTAGAGAGGTCACAAGGTTTTTCTATTTTTAGATCTACTGACCTAGTTTTTAACCCCACGTGACCAGTTTCGAACTTGACTAGATATCATCAAGGTGAACATTCTGACCAATTTTCATGAAGATCCATTGAGAATATGGCCCCTAGAGAGGTCACAAGGTTTTTCTATTTTTAGACCCAATGACCTAGTTTTTGACCCTACGTGACCCCGTTTCGAACTTGACCTAGATATCATCAAGGTAAACATTCTGACCAATATTCATGAAGATCTCATGAAAAATATGGCTCTAGAGAGGTCACAAGGTTTTTCTATTTTTAGACCTACTGACCTAGTTTTTGAACCCACGTGACCCAGTTTCGAACTTGACCTAGATATCATCAAGGTGAACATTTGACCAATTTTCATGAAGATCTTATGAAATATATGGCCTCTAGAGAGGTCACAAGGTTTTTCTATTTTTAGATCTACTGACCTAGTTTTTAACCCCACGTGACCCAGTTTCGAACTTGACCTAGATATCTTCAAGGTAAACACTCTGACCAATTTTCATGAAGATCCATTGAAAAATATCGCCTCTAGAGAGGTCACAGGTTTTCCTTTTTAGATCTACTGACTAGTTTTTGACCGCACGTGACCCAGTTTCAAACTTGACCTAGATATCATCAAGGTGAACATTCTCACCAATTTTCATGAAGATCCATTGATAAATATGGCCTCTAGAGAGGTCACAAGGTTTTTCTATTTTTAGACCTACTGACCTAGTTTTTGACCCCACATGACCCAGTTTCGAACTTGACCTAGATATCATCAAGGTGAACATTCTGACCAATATTCATGAAGATTCATGAAAAATATGGCCTCTAGAGAGGTCACAAGGTTTTTCTATTTTTAGATCTACTGACCTAGTTTTTAACCCCATGTGACCCAGTTTCGAACTTGACCTAGATATCATCAAGGTGAACATTCTGACCAATTTTCATGAAGATCCATTGAGAAATATGGCCTCTAGAGAGGTCACAAGGTTTTTCTATTTTTAGACCTAATGACCTAGTTTTTGACCCCACGTGACCCAGTTTCGAACTTGACTAGATATCATCAAGGTAAACATTCTGACCAATATTCATGAAGATCTCATGAAAAAATATGGCTCTAGAGAGGTCACAAGGTTTTTCTATTTTTAGACCTACTGACCTAGTTTTTGAACCCACGTGACCAGTTTCGAACTTGACCTAGATATCATCAAGGTGAACATTCTGACCAATTTTCATGAAGATCTTATGAAATATATGGCCTCTAGAGAGGTCACAAGGTTTTTCTATTTTTAGACCTACTGACCTAGTTTTTGATGGCACGTGACCCAGTTTCGAACTTGACCTAGATATCATCAAGATGAACATTCTGAGCAACTTTCATAAAGATCCCATGAAAAATGTGACCTCTAGAGTGGTCACAAGCAAAAGTTTACGGACGCACGGACGGACGACGGACGACGGACACCGCGCGATCACAAAAGCTCACCTTGTCACTTTGTGACAGGTGAGCTAAAAATAGAAAAACCCTGTGACCTCTCTAGAGGCCATATTTTTCATGAGATCTTCATGAAAATTAGTGAGAATGTTCACATTGATAATATCTAGGTAAAATTCAAAACAGGGTCACCTACCTTCGAAAACTAGGTCAATAGGTCATATAATAGAAAAACCTTGTGACCTCTCTAGAGACCATATTTTTCAATGGATCTTCTTGAAAATTGGTCAGAATTTTTATCTTGATAATATCTAGGTCAAGTTCAAAACTGGGTCACATGAGCTCAAAAACTAGGTCACTATGTCAAATAATAGAAAAAACGACGTCATACTCTAAACTGGGTCATGTGGGAAGAGGTGAGCGATTCAGGACCATCATGGTCCTCTTGTTATACCTACTGGCCTAGTTTTTGACTGCACGTGACCCAGTTTCGAAACTGACCTAGATATCATCAAGTTGAACATTCAGATCAATTTTCATGAAGATCCATTGAAAACTATGGCCTCTAGAGAGGTCAAAAGATTTTAATAATTTAAGACCTACTGACCTAGTTTTTTAATCGCAGTTGACCCAATTTCAAATATGACCTAGATATCATCAAGATGAACATTCAGACCAACTTTCATACAGATCCCATGAAAGGTATGGCCTCTAGAGAGGTCACAAGGTTTTTTTTATTATTTGACCTACTGACCTAGTTTTTTAAGATACGTGACCCAGTTTCAAACTTGACCTAGATATCATCAAGGTGAACATTCTGACCAATTTTTATGAAGATCCATTGAAAAATATGGCCTCCAGAGAGATCACAAGGTTTTTCTATTTTTAGACCTACTGACCTAGTTTTTGACTGCACATGACCCTGTTTCGAACCTGACCTAGATATCATCTAGATGAACATTCAGACCAACTTTCATACAGATCCCATGAAAAATATGACCTTTAGAGAGGTCACAAGGTTTTTCTATTATTTGACCTACTGACCTAGTTTTTGAAGGCACGTGACCCACTTTCGAACTTGACCTAGATATCATCAAGATGAACATTCAGACCAACTTTCATATAGATCCCATGAAATATATGGCCTCTAGAGAGGTCACAAAGTTTTTCTATTTTTAGACCTACTGACCTAGTTTTTGACCGCACGTGACCCAGTTTTGAAAAAAGACCTAGATATCATCAAGATGAACATTTAGACCAACTTTCATACAGATCCCATGAAAAATGTGGCGTTTAGAGAGGTCACAAGGTTTTTCTATTATTTGACCTACTGACCTAGTTTTTGATGGCACGTGACCCATTTTCGAACTTAACCTAGATATCATCAAGGTGAACGTTCTGACCAATTTTCATGAAGATCTTTTGAAATATATGGCCTCTAGAGAGGTCACAACGTTTTTCTATTTTTAGACCAACTGACCTAGTTTTTGAAGGCACGTGACCCAGTTTCGAACTTGACCTAGATATCATCAAGTTGAACATTCTGACCAATTTTCATGAAGATCTTATGAAATATATGGCCTCAAGAGAGGTCACAAGGTTTTTCTATTTTTAGACCTACTGACCTAGTTTTTGATGGCACGTGACCCAGTTTCGAAACTGACCTAGATATCATCAAGATGAACATTCTGACCAACTTTCATAAAGATCCCTTGAAAAATGTTACCTCTAGAGTGGTCACAAGCAAAAGTTTACAGACGCACAGACGACGGACACTGCGCGATCACAAAAGCTCACCTCGTCACTCTGTGACAGGTGAGCTAAACAAGAGGGCCATGATGGCCCTGTATCGCTCACCTGAGTACCATTGCTCAAAATGATATGATCAAGTTTTGACATAGAGCACATAGGCATACACAGGATAAACATTTTCTTGTAACAGCCCCTTTTGACCTAGTCAGGGCCATTTCCATACCAAGTTTGAGGGTCCTAGGCTCAAATTATCGCTCACCTGACCTATTGACCTAAAGATCATCAAGATTAACATTCTGACCAAGTTTCATTAAGATATGGTCTAAATGTGGCCTCTAAAGTGTTAACTAGCTATTCCTATGATTTGACCCAGTGACCTAGTTTTTGACCCAACATGACCCAGATCGAACTTGACCTAAAGATCATCAAGTTTAACATTCTGACTAAGATTCATGAAGATACAGTCATAAATGTGGCCTCTAGTGTTAACAAGCTTTTCCTTTGATATGACCTAGTGACCTAGTTTTTGAACCCACCTGACCCAGATTTAAACTTTACCTAAAGATCATCAAGATTAACATTCTGACCAAGTTTCATTAAGATATGGTCATAAATGTAGCCTCTAAAGTGCTAACTAGCTTTTCTTTTGATTTGACCTGGTGACCTAGTTTTTGACCCGACATGAAACAGATTCGAACCTGTCCTAAAGATCATCAAGTTTAACATTCTGACTAAGTTTCATGAAGATACAGTCATAAATATGGGCTCTAGAGTTAACAAGCTTTTCCTTTGATTTGACCTTGTGACCTTTTTTTTAACCCCACCTAACCCAGATTTGAACTTGAGCTATAGATCATCAAGATTAACATTCTGACCAAGTTACATCAAGATATGGTCATAAATGTGGCCTCTAAAGTGTTAACTAGCTTTTCCTTTGATTTGACCTGGTGACCTAGTTTTGACCCGACATGACCCAGATTCAAAATTATCCTAATGATCATCAAGTTTAACATTCTGACTAAGTTTCATGAAGATACAGTCATTAATGTGGCCTCTAGAGTGTTAACAAGCTTTTCCTTTGATTTGACCTGGTGATCTAGTTTTTGACCCCACCTAACCCAGATTTGAACTTGAGCTATAGATCATCAAGATTAACATTCTGACCAAGTTTCATTAAGATATGGTCATAAATGTGGCCTCTACAGTGTCAACTACCTTTTCCTTTGATTTGACCTGGTGACCTAGTTTTAGATCCTACATGACCCAGATTCAAAAAGGACCTTAAGATCATCAATATTAACATTCTGACTAAGTTTCGTGAAGATACAGTCATAAATGCGGCCTCTACAGTGTTAACAAGCTTTTCCTTTGATTTGACCTGGTGACCTAGTTTTTGACCCCAGATGACCCAATATCAAACTCGACCAAGACTTCATTGAGGATAACACTCTGATCAAGTTTCATTAAGATTGGGCCAAAATTGTAACATCTAGAGTGCTAACAAGCTTTTTCTTTGATTTGACCTGGTGACCTAGTTTTTGACCCCAGATGACCCAATATCAAACTCGACCAAGACTTTATTGAGTATAACACTCTGATCAAGTTTCATTAAGATTGGGCCAAAATTGTAACCTCTAGAGTGTTAACAAGCTTTTTCTTTGATTTGACCTGGTGACCTAGTTTTTGATCCCAGATGACCCAATATCGAACTCATCCAAGATTTTATTGAGGGTAACATTCTGACTAAGTTTCATTAAGATTGGGCCAAAAATGTGACCTCTAGAGTGTTAACAAGCTTTTCCTTTGATTTGACCTGGTGACCTAGTTTTTGACCCCAGATGACCCAATGTCGAACTGGTCCAAGATTTTATTGAGGGTAACATTCTGACCAAGTTTCATTAAGATTGGGCCAAAATTGTGACCTCTAGAGTGTTAACAAGCTTTTCCTTTGATTTGACCTGGTGACCTAGTTTTTGGCCCAAGATGACCCAATATCGAACTCATCCAAGATTTTATTGAGGTTAACATTCTGACCAAGTTTCATTAAGATTGGGCCAAAAATGTGACCTCTAGAGTGTTATCAGTCAAATTGTTGACGACGGATGGACAAGGACGGACACAGGGTGGTCACTTAAGCTAAGCACTTCGTGCTCAGGTGAGCTAAAAACTCAATTCCTTTTTAATTATCATAAATACTTTCTAAATATTCAATAAATTTAACATTAACCTATAAACATGCCCCTTTAAATATTTAAATATTAATGAAAATTGGCCACTGTTCATAACTTAAATTGCTTAGCTTTTTTAACAGTAAGTTACTATGGTGACATGACAAAAACAAAAATACTGCTCAAGTCAAAAGTGAATACTGTGCTCAGTAAATTTTATTAAAAACAGTAACAATTTGTAGAAATTGCTTGTTCTGGGATACCCTTCGTATTAAAGTTATGAGTGGTATTAACCACACATATGAGGAACAATTTTAAACTTTTCATCTGCCTATTTAGCTAAAAAATTTCTTCAACACTAGATTACTTGAAAAAAAAACTAGCTTTTCTCTGTAAAATTTATTTACCACAACTTTACTGAACAACTTATAGCAGACTGTCTGACAGTGTCTGTTTATGAATGGTAATGAAATGTCTAACACCTCCCCTGCCCCCTAACATTAGCTAAAATATTGAAAATAGTCAGTGAAATCATATATAAATCAACTGAAGCTTGTGGTCAAACAATAACTATGTTATTTTTGATCAAAGATTAGCAAGTTCCTAAGCATTTACTGAATGAAAATATTATCCCACTCCACTATGTAATAACAACTTGCATCAATCTGAAAATCCCGCTATTTTACAGGAAATATTGTTAACATGATGGCCATTTTGATTTAGCTAAAAGAGAAATTTAAAAAGAATGAACAAACAAAAATGATGTCAACATTGTATGACACATGTCCCCTAAAAATGCTAACTAAAACAAAGTATAGTCAAGACAGGGGAAAACTAAAAAAAGAGCAGTTGTAGGACAGCAACACTCGACTATTCAACAGCTTTGTCATTTAAGAAAGTTAACTGAATTAATATAATAAAGAATCTTATTTGAATAAGTCAAAAAAGGGGCATATTTTTGTACAAATGCGAAACAAGAGTTTTGGGACCTGTAAAATGCATGTTAGCTCATCATAGAGGACAAGTGTGTGCTGTTTCAATCCATTCCCATTATTTTGTGGTTACTAAGATTTTAGCTTAAATTGCAGATTTTTAAGTCGGAAAAAGGGGCATAATTCTGGGAAAAAAAACAAAATACAACTATAGCTATCACTAAAGGTGATGAATGTACCCCCCACATGCACTGACACAGTACATTGCAATTTGACACACACAAGACTGCATAATTATGTGGACTGTATGTATATAGACTGTATGTATACATTATAGTAACAAAAAACAAAGTCCCATAACTATGCAGAATATTTATCTAAAAGAATGTAACATGCGCCATGCACAACTAGGGTTGGTACTGATCACTTGTGTGAAGTTTCATTAAATTGTGTGCAAGGGTTTGGTAGATTAGGCATGCACAAGATTGCATATGCATACTGTATGTACATAGTATGTTAACAAGAAACAAAGTCCCATAACTCTGCAATTTTTGTCGCTGAAAGAACCTAACATGCCCCATGCACAACTACTGTTGTTACTGATCAGTTGTGTGAAGTTTCATTAAATTGTGTCAAGGGGATGAGGAGAGATGGTGCCAACAAGATTGTGTCTATGTCTATAGTATAGTAACAAAAAAACAAAGTCCCATAACTCTGGAAAAAAATTTTCTGAAAGAACCTAACATGCCCCATGCACAACTACTGTTGTTACTGATCACTTGTGTGAAGTTTCATTAAATTGTGTCAAGGGGATGAGGAGAGATGCTGCGCACAAGATTGTGTCTATGTATATAGTATAGTAACAAAAAACAAAGTCCCATAACTCTGCAAAATTTTTTTCTAAAAGAACCTAACATGCCCCATGCACAACTACTGTTGGTACTGATCACTTGTGTGAAGTTTCATTAAACTGTGTCCAGGGAATGAGGAGAGATGGTGCGCACAAGATTGTGTCTATTTATATAGTATAGTAACAAAAAAACAAAGTCCCATAACTCTGCAAATTTTTTTTCTAAAAGAACCTAACATGCCCCATGCACAACTATTGTTGGTACTGATCACTTGTGTGAAGTTTCATTAAATTCTGTCAAGGGGATAAGGAGAGATGGTGCGCACAAGATTGCGTCTACGGACAGACGACCAGACGGACAGACGGACAACCTGAAACCAGTATACCCCCCCTTACAACTTTGTTGTCGGGGGGTACAATTAAGAAACCTGTGCAGTGCAAGTCAGTTTATCATGGTGATTGTGTGAAGTTTCACTCTATTCCCATAAGTTGTTCCTGAGATACAAGCTTATACACAAAAACTTAATAACTAAATTGTGATGCTGACGAATGGGCGAGTCCAATAGCAATACCTATTCTTTGAACAGCCTAGCTAAAATAAGAACCTGACATGAAATTCCCAGTAATTCTGCGTATCTACTACATGCTGGTGATAACTACAAAGTTCCATTTTTATTGGATGGGACCTGCAGGAGAAGAGTATCCACAGTGCAGATGTGGTTGCAAAATGGCTAAATGGCCAAGTCATAAAACAATTTATAGATGAAAGTATTGAAAATATGTGATGTCCATTTCATGTAGAGAACACAAAAAAGTGTGATGGATAGACGGACAGTTGAAACACTATATGCCTCTTGGTTCTTCAACCCACAGGACAAAACAGTTAATGCATACTTTTAACTAAATTCCAACAAAAACAACAGCACAAAAATATATACATGTATATACAAAGTAAAAAATGTTTAATTTTTTTTAGCACATTTAGAAATCATTTAAATGACAAAATCAAGGGCCAAACTCGGCAATACAAGTATTTCAATGAGACGCACCATTTACAGATGTTAGCCAGCAAGGCACAAAAATCTAATTTACTCCAGACCTTGTATGGAATGTATTAAAAAGAAATATTTTACATGCATATCAAAGCCTCAAGAAAGAAAGAAAATATGTATTGCCCATTAAATTCAATTTGTGTATCTAACCTATGAAAATATTTGCTCCTAATATCATGACGAGTGTTGGGTTTAACCTACCATCCCTGTTACTTACCTTATCAAAAAATACCTTTAATGATGAACATTTCTGCCATTTGTATCTTTAGCAATGCTCCATTTCCAATTTCAATCCCAGAAAGCCAAAATATATACTGCAGATTCTATCATGCCAAAATTTAACAATTTCCATTTCGTGTCACCATGACAGTTTGTTTAAGAGAATGGTGAAAACTGAGGGCATTTACAATCAGGTTATTATATTTCCATTCATTTGACTCTATATAGTAAATTATCAATTTCCCTCATCTTAAAACTCTAATGAAAACAGATTCAATTTTTCTCCAGTTTACTGTTTGGAAATATTACTGCAAACAAGTTGGAAGGCATAAGGCAGTCAAATAAAATTTCTGAAGTATCTCAATGAAGAATCCTTCCACATGCCTTTTTTTTCGTGGTAACCTTTGTGGTAATTGGTCAACATTCTAAAAACCGGATACCGATGTTTCTTGGTAACCTTTGTGGTAATTGGTCAACATTCTAAAAACCTGATACTGATCTTTCTTGCAAATGCAATTCAGAATGTCCTCTCATTTCTTCTCCACAATGAACATCGTACTGAAAAATCCTTTACTATTATTCAATGTTAATTTAGCAAGTTGTCATTCCTCTACGCATTTTGCAAACCATCATCTAATTTGTGGTTTGCAGTTATCTTCCTTTCTACTGGTACTTAATTAAAACTCTTACGTTTTTTCCTCATTTTAGATCTTAATTGAGAACAGTCATAGTTTTACATGTTTTTTTTTAATTGACATTTTACTTTTACAAACAGAAAGCTCTGCTCTTACTTCCAGTTTGTGTTTGACTTTGACTTATCAGGTTGCAGTCTGTTCTTTACCCAATTATGAATCTTTGTAAATCAAGTGTAAATTCACATGTTCAAAACTAACTTCTATTTAATTCATTTGTGTATCAGTCTCCAAATCTGACAGCTAATGTGATTGTGGCAATGGTCCCTTTTCTCTCAAACTAAAGTATTCAGCAGCTTATTCCATTCTTTTTTGTTTCCTGAAGTACTCCTTTCCCTCGTCCAGCCCTTTTAGACTTCCAGTAGGATCTTTTCATTTTCTATTTCAGCAGCAGTTTCCTCCTCCACAGTTCAGCAGCCTATTTTCTAACTTGTTTGATTTTAGTTGATGTCTTATTCAAGTTTCCATAATTATCCTGCTGGCTATTTTTCTATTTCAGCAGTGAAAGGGACTGATCCTTTTTCCTTAATCCTTCCTTTCCTGATCTCAATCTCTGCAATTCTGTTGTTTATCTTCCCTATAACCGTATCTTCAAATGCCTCAGTTAAAATCCAATCTTAATTATACTTACTTGTACTTACCTCTTTCTCATCAACATTAATGCTTTCCTTGTAATAAACTGCATAGTATAAATACTATTAAATTATCTTTAAAATTTTTGCCAGCCAAATTTTCACAATATTTTTTTTTGTGGAAAAAAAAAAAACACACACACAAAAAAACCTATTAATTGTTAGTCTAATTTTTGAGAAATAAAAGCTAAATGAATTATAAGTTAATAAAAATTTCTGCCTATGTTCAATACTTACCATTTTTTCAATTCTTGTGGTTCATATGTTAGGTTTTCAGTATTTCCTTAAACCTGAATAGCCCATATTTGACTGATGATTATCCTTCTTATGTTGAACTAGATGCATTAGCACCATGAATGATGCAGGACACAGAGAACAAACAAACTTTACCTTCAAGTCTTTATGAGAAGTATGCCTCACGTGTCTGTTGAGCCCACTACTGTTGGAGAATGACATATCGCACAAGGAGCAATTCCATGAATCTCTTGAATGCTTTACTGACATGTGTTCAGCATAACCAGATGAAGATGAAAACCCCTGTTCACACTGGTCACATCTCCAGTTTTTGTTGTTGCTTTCCACCATATCATGCCATCTGCCATGTCTTCTCATCACTTCATGGGAAAGGAATACCTTATCACACTTGGAGCACAACATTTCCAGAAAATCATCATCATCAACTTCATTTTCATCATCATGGTAATGACTGCCAATACTTCCACCTTGAACAAAACTGCTTTGTTTTGTATTGACTGGTCTCCTTGACACTGTAGGTGAACGACTTACCTGATTCATACTGGCTGCGATACGAACTGGCTGGGTGCGTATTACGGTTTTAGAACCATCAACTGTTGGTTTAAGTGTTCCAATCACCCCTCTTACTGCTTGTTGAGGAGTAGTAGCAACAAATTGCTGGTTCCCAGAAGTTTGAATACTCTGCTGATTTGTTCCTGGCGGACCTTGGTTCAATGTACTAGTCTGTTGGTTTTGCATTCGATTCTGATTGACTGACATCATTGTAACACCAGACTGCGTCTGCTGGAATTGACCTGATGGCATTTGTTGCAATGGTATTTGTTGACTAGATTGCAAGTTAGTGTGAAATGCAGGTTGATGAGACTGAAAATTGGATGAATTTGACTGCTGCTGAATCATTTGTGGCTGTGATTGCAACTGCTGAAATTGTTGCTGCTGAAACTGTGGCTGCATGTTTTGAAACTGCTGCTGCTGCATTGGTTGTTGTTGCATGCTCATCTGCTGCATTGGCTGCTGCTGAAATTGTACAGAATTTGGCTGTTGCTGAATGACCATTGTTGACATGGATGTTGGTGTTCCGACCATTACTGGAGGTGGTAATGACATGTCTGGTCCGGCACCTAAATTTGGTGGAGGGAACGGAGGCATTGACATTGGTGAATTCTGTACAGGTGGTAAACTATGGTCTACAGTGTTGCCTGAATTCGAAAACTGCATCACGGACTGACCATGTAATGGCATGGAATGGGACTGTGCAGTAATGAAAGGCTGATGCTGCATTGACTGTTGCATCAAAGGCTGGTTCATTTGAAACTGGTGTTGACTCATACTTGACACAAAGTTATTACCTTGCTGCATACTTCTGTTTGACCTCTGGTCTTGATTATCAACCCTATTTCTTTCTCTTCTGTGGACCGTGCTTCTGTCTTCAGGTAAGCTTCTATCTCTACTTGTGCTTCTTCTTTCATTCCTATTCCTTTCCCTACTTCTGTCTCGTTTTCTTTCATCTCGATCACTCCTATTTGGCCACGGATCTTCACCTCTTCTACCTGAACCATGGCCCCTATTTTCATCATTTTTATCACTTCTTTCATCATCTTTATCTTTCACATCTTCATTTTTATTGTAATTTCTTTCTTTTTTATACCTGTTTCTATCCTTTTCTTCATCTTTTCTATAGCTTTTATTATCACTATACTTACCTGAGCTGCTTTGTTCCCTCTCCCAAGACTCTGAATGGTCTTTCCTTCTGTAATTCTCATCTGCATCACTACTGGAATGATAATTTCTATCTTTTCTATATTGTTTCTCTTCTCTGTCTGCTTGGTCACTCTTCTGTGGTGGTCTTTTGTCTTTGTCTTCATATCTTTGTTTCTCTCTTTCTTTGCCACCTTTATGTCTGTCATCATTTTCTTTCTTGTACTCATTTCTTCTTTCATTCTTGGTTCGTTCAAATCTTCCTTCAGAGTTCCCTTCTTCGGAGTATCTTTGTCTGTAATCCAATTTTCTTTCATCTTTTCTCTTACTTGAATCATACTTTTCATCAAGGTTCTCATTTCCAGAACCTCTAGATGTAGTCTTTGAATACCTATCATTACTTACAGTTATTTCAATAGGACTAATTGATCTTCGCTTTTTTATTAAAGGTTTATTTTCATACATAGCACTATCACTTACACGTTTCTGGCCAGTAACATTTTCAATATTATCATCTGAATTTTCAATATAAACTGACCTTCTACTCTTTTCACCTTGTTTAAACTTTTGTTTAGAGTCAACTTGATTTACTTTTGCTGACTGTTCATTTCTTTTCAAAGCATGTCTATTATCTTGCTGATGTGAACTTTGGTCCACAACTCTACGAATATCTCCTGCATTCATATCCCTAAAAGATTCTGAAACATTCTTATTTTTTCTAGGCTGACCAGGTTTCCTGAAAACTGGTCTTTTCCCTTGTGTTGATTCAAATTCATCATTTCCTTCATATGCATCTTCAAACTCAGACACATCCTCTAGATCGCTTACATTGTCATACTTGGCCTCATCTTCACTCACATCTTCTAATTCACCTGAATTATTACCCCTCCTTACCAATTTGTATTTCTTATCACTCTGATTATGTTTATTTGCACCTGGTGGAGAAATACGTTTTATAAATGGTTTCTTTTTCACTTCACTACTTTCTCTCACTGCTTTGTTAACATCTGGATTTCTCAATAATTTTCTAAGTAATTTTTTCTCAATTTCTTTTTCCATTCTTTGCTTTCTTTTTATTTCAAGAGATCTCCTTAATTTTGCCCTTGCTTGTTTAGACAATGGCTTCATTTTTCGAGCATCTACTTTCGAACTAGACACTGCAGTATTTTGTCCCTGTCTTTCTCCAGGCATGAAAATGCCTTCATCTGGTAAGTTGGGGGGCTCATCATAAGCCAATGGAAGATTTTCAGAATACCCAGGTGGCACCTGATTATTGACAAATGGAATGAAAACAACTTGTTCACCTGGTGGAACTCCATCAGGATGGAACTGCTGTGGCAAATACTGAATCGGGACCTGTTCTTCACCTTGTTGTGCATCTATCTCTGGCTTTAAAATGATTTGTCCAAACTGATCAATAACATGTTGCTGTCCTGACTGCATATCTGCATTGGGTAAAAATATAATCTGCTGTTGATCAGGCTCCAATGACTGATCATGTAACTGCTGTTCAGTTTTGGGAATATCATCTTGTTCTCTCAAACCCGAGTAATTGTTCTTATCTACCACAGACCTCCTGTCCCACTGTCTGTTTCTCTCTCCCTTTTTCCTACCACGATTCTTTTGTCCACCTCTAAAGCCTCTAGAATTATTTCTATTTTGACCAAACCCTCCTCTAAAATATTTCTGTTTCACCCTTTGAGATGCTAAACCCCTTGATTCAAATGGCCTACTAGGAAACCTTTCATTATCATCAAATTTTGCCCCTTCCCTTTGTAATACATTCCCCGAGAAATTTCCAGAATCATTTTGTCTAAATGGAAAGGATCCAAAGCTTTTATCATTATCATCATGTCTACCTCTATCTCTATTTCTTATATCAAATAACCTGCTATTTTCTCTAATCCTATCATCCTTTAAAATTGTCCCCGTCATACCTACTTCATTCTTACCATGTTTTTGTTGCTGTGCTGAATGAGACATGTTGTGAACATTTAATGGGTCTGAACTTTGCCTATTACCATTTTTTTGGTTTCCAACTCCATGAAATGTCTTTCTTCTTTTCAGGTAAGAGTCCTTGATTTTTGAAGCAACAAAAAACCTGGATCTGCCACCTACAGTGTTATTGTTATTTCTACCTGTCTGACTGAACTCTTGTCTATTGTTTTTATGTCTGTTACCTTGACTAACATCAGGTCTGAATCTGTGAGCAGACGTACCACTTGTGTTTCTTATGTTATTCTGGATTCTTGCTGGACTTCTGTATTGTGGAGATTTATTTACATTCTGATGAGCTTCACCAAATCGTCTTGTATTTGCCTTGATAGACTTGTCAAAGGCAGGTTTAATGTTTAAATCACACTTATTATCTCTATCTCTATTGTGTTGTTGTTGTTCACCACTTTCTCTGTTCCTACTGTGTTGTTGTCCAACGCCACTTACTCTGTCTCTGTTGTGTTGTTGTTCAACACCACTTACTCTGTCTCTGCTCTGTTGTTGTCCAACACCACCTACTCTGTCCCTGCTGTGTTGTTGTCCAACACCACTTAGTCTGTCTCTGTTGAATTGTTGTCGTTCACTACTTACTCTGTCTTTGCTGCGTTGTTGTCTTTCACCACTTTTTTCTCTGCTGTGTTGCTGCCTTTCACCACTTCCTCTGTCTCTGCTGTGTTGCTGTCTTTCACCGCTTCCTTTGTCTCTGCTGTGTTGCTGTTTTTCACCACTTCCTTTGTCTCTGGTGTGTTGCTGCAGTTTACCACTACCTCTGTCTCTGCTGTGTTGCTGTCCTTCACCACTTCCTCTATCTCTGCTGTGTTGCTGCTGTTTACCACTACCTCTGTCTCTGCTAAATGGTTTTCTTTCATGACTTCCTCTGTCCATACTTCTACTGTTTTCAGAAGAAATTGCCTGATCTCTGCTTCCTCTGTTTCTTGATTCATTGCGCCCACCAGTATTTGTAAACGTTTTCATTTCACTTTCAAATCCATCATCATCTGCCATGATACTTAAAATATCTTCATCATGAAAATGTCCAAGATCACTCTCCATTTTCCTACCTGAATTACTCCTCGGTCTGGGCTGATGCTGCATATCTCCTGGTTTCTTGAAGCTACCACTTTCGGCCCTTGTGCTGCTAGAGCTTTTCTTCTTTCCATCTTCTCTGTTCTTGTCTGAACTATTAGCTTTCTGCTTCCTGTCTGAATCATGCTTACTGTGGACATTTTTAGAACTATCAGATGTGTTTTGATTGTTTTTGTTTTTTGCAGATGAAGATTTATTGCCTTTTATTTCACTTACACTGGATTTCTTGTCTTCTTTTTGTCTTGGCTTTTTGTGTTCATGTTTAGAGTCAGTTTCACTCCTATGGCCACTCCTTTCACCACTATTGTTTGTTTTGTTTTTTCCAACATTAAACTTCGAAGTTGCACTAAAAGTATTTCCTTTATTTCCTGTATTGCTTCTATTTGCTGAATCTTGTCTTTTACCACTGTATGACCTATCAAGTGACCTTGAACCATGCTGTCCCTTAGTATCTGACCTATTGTCCTGTTTATGGTTGGTTTTGATTGCAGGTTTCTTATCATTATATCTTTCATCTTTCAAATTAGGTCTTGCAACCCATCTGCCGCTCCTTTCACCAACACCTTCATTGTCACCTCTAGCAAATTTGGGTCTGTGGTCAGACTGATTTCTGGTAATGTCAGAATGATGCCCAATTCCCCTGTCTCCAAAGTTATCTTGCCTACCATGATGATATTCTGTCACCCTGACATCAGACTGATCATTTATTAAGTCCCTATCATATCTGTTTAAGGTATCAATATGAAAATCTGTTGACTCCCTACTCCTATAGAAGTCATTTGTTCTTAAGTCTTGGTCCGTATTCCTAAAACTGTCTAGTTCTTGTGGCCTTCTATCTACCCAGTAAATGTCATTATTTCTGTCATTGATTCCACTATATTCTCTTGTATCTTCCACAATGTTCGTTCTGTCAATATCTTGGTCTCTATATTGTAAGGTGTCATCCAAGATGGCAAAACCTGATCTATGAACATCTGGATACATGCCTCTATCGTCAACAACATAACTGTCTACTCTGTTCTCTTCTTCTGATCTACCAATTCTACCTTGATCTATGTTATACTCCATAGAATCTTGTCTGAAATTTCTGACATTGTCTCTACTGTCCTGCCAGTTATCTTCAAACCCAGTCCAGTTACTGTCCCTTAACTCATCTCTCCTTCGGTTATCACTAGTATGTTGATCATTTCTACTGAACTGTCTGCCTTGTCCTCTAGCAAAGCCACCTCTTCTTCTCACCCGACCACCCTTGTTTCTCCACATTTTCTTTACTCTGACTAACTGTAAAAGTTTACATCACTTGGTATGTATTTAACTCTTCTTTGAAGCTGGATTTATTCACAAGTCTATTATAATTTACAAACTCCAAGGTTGTCTTCTTTGGTTGCAAGATGTAACCATTCTCTATTATCTAGTTATGGTGTGTTTTCTCTCTCTGCAGATGCCTATGTCAGATGGTTAATTGGAACCTGAAATATTCAGTTTATTTTAAATTTTTAATGCCCTGCAGTAAAATGTATTATATGTGTAGTAGAAGCGAAGCAAAACTTTGCCTAACAACAGTCACTGTTTTTAAGTTTAGTAATAATGCCTTCAAAGTAAATAACACATATAGAGGCTTTTGGCCACAACCGACTTCTAAACAGGCCCATGTATTTCATATGCAAATGGACTATACAAATCCTCTATTCATTTCTTCAATAGATTTTGCAATCTATTTTAAAAAAAAAAACAACAATATACTTTAATAAACAAGAGCTGTCACTATTAGTGACAAATGCCCCCGAAGCGTGCCCAAGAATGCTACACTTGTCTGCACAAAATATGCCAGAATAGTTTAGGTATGAATTGTTTTGTGACCTTGACCTTGACCTGAGAGACCCGGGTCATAAGCATGACACACCTTATCAATATGGTTAACATTTGTGTTAAATTATTTTCAAATCCCTTGATAAATGACAGAGTTATAGACCAAACAATAAAAAGATCATGTTAACCTTTGACTTCTAAGTGTGACCTTGACCTTAGAACTAGGGGTCTGGATCTTGTTCATGACATATCATCTCATTATAAGGAACATTTATGCCAAGTAATTTAAAATCCCTTCATCGGTGGCAGAGGTATGGACCGGACAAGAAACAGATCATGTTAATCTTTAACCTCTAAGTGTGACCTTGACCTTAGATCTAGGGGTCTGGCTCTTGCATAAGACACGCTGTCTCATTATGGGGAACATTTTTGCCATGTAATTTCAAAATCCCTTAATCAAGTTTTGACTCGGACATCTGTTAACTTTTGACTTCTGAGTGTGACCTTGACCTAAGAGCTAGGGGTCTGGGTCTTGCACATGACACATCGTCTCATTATGGTAAACATTTATGCCATGTTATTTAAAATCCCTTCATGGATGGCAGAGTTATGGACCACACACGAAACAGACCCTGTTAACCTTTGACCTCTAAGTAAGACCTTGAGCTTGGAGCTAGGGGTCTGGGTCTTGCGCGTGACAAGTCTCATTATGGTGAACATTTATGCAAATTTATTTCAAAATCCCTTTATGGATGGCAGAGTTACAGCCCATGGACGCACGGACAGTGCGATTTTAATATGCCCACCTTCAGCCTGTTCAGGGGCAAAAAAAAACAAATCGTCAATTAGTTTACACATTGTTCACATAGCTTATGAAGTTGTGGAACATTAAGTTACCTTAACACTTTTCTTATTCACATATTAAAAATGTATATACCGTATTTTCCCGTATTAAGGCCCCCGGGGGCGTTACATTTTCCAAAGAGGGGGCGTTTATTTGAGGTAAAAAAATAAAAAATGAAAATTTTTACAAAACTTAAAAACATCGTTCAAACTAGCTATAAAGTGTTTCTGTGTTGTTTAATCCCCCTAAAACGTAATTATTTGGCATCCAATTTAATGCAGTGTGTCTTTTATGCATTTAAATACGGTACCTCGTGTATTCCATGTCTGGCTTTTTGACACGCTCGCGACACTACACATTACGTCATGACCCAAACAGCTGTGTACTCCAATAACATTTTCCTTAGTACATGCGGGTAGCTAATAGCGCAATACACAATGTCAATGGTTTGACACGCTGCTGTGCCTGCTTTAAAATTAAAAGTTCTTAAAACTGCCGAAGAAAAGGGTATATCGTAAACACATTGCTGCAAGTTTGTTTAAAGTCGGCAGGAAGCGTGTGCGCGAGTGGTGTAAAAACAAAATCAACAAGAGATCACAGAGTGATCTTGGCGCCCACCAATGTGCCATTTTTGAGTGTTCCAAATTTCAAGACTTATTGACTAGCTCAAGGTCAAATTTCATTTCCGTACACAACACAAATCTATGCATGTGGTCCAAATTTGAAGCCTGTACCTTCAAAAATGTGAAAGTAGGTCACTAGGTCAATGTCAAGGTCAAAGTTTGTTTCAGTACACAAAACTATGCATGTGGTCCTAAATTTGAAGCCTGTAGCTACAGAATGTGAAAGTAGGTCACTAGGTCAATCTTAAGGTCAAAGTTCATTTCCGTAAACAAAACTATGCAAGTGGTCCAAATTTGAAGGCTGTAGCTTGAGAAATGTAAAAGTAGGTCACTAGGTCAAAATCAAGGTCAAATTTTACTGCGGAATACAAAACTATGCATGTGGTCCAAATTTGAAGCCTGTACCTTCAAAAATGTGAAAGTAGGTCACTAGGTCAATGTAAAGGTCAAAGTTTGTTTCGGTACACAAAACTATGCATGTGGTCCAAATTTGAAGGCTGTAGCTTGAGAAATGTAAAAGTAGGTCACTAGGTCAAAATCAAGGTCAAATTTTATTTCGGAATACAAAACTATGCATGTGGTCCAAATTTGAAGCCTGTACCTTAAAAATGTGAAAGTAGGTCACTAGGTCAATGTAAAGGTCAAAGGTCATTTCAGTACACAAAACTATGCAAGTGGTCCAAATTTGAAGGCTGTAGCTTGAGAAATGTAAAGTAGGTCACTAGGTCAATTCAAGGTCAAATTTTATTTCAGAATACAAAACTATGCATGTGGTCCAAATTTGAAGCCTGTACCTTCAAAAATATGAAAGTAGGTCACTAGGTCAATGTCAAGGTCAAAGTTTTTTTCGGTACACAAAACTATGCATGTAGTCCAAATTTGAAGGCTGTAGCTTGAGAAATGTGAAAGTAGGTCACTAGGTCAAAATCAATGTCAAATTTCATTTTGAAACACGAAACTATGCATGTGGTCCAAATTTGATGCCTGTACCTTCAAAAATGTGAAAGAAGGTCACTAGGTCAAAATAAAGGTCAAAGTTTTTTCCAGTGCACAAAATTATGCATGTGGTCCAAATTTGAAGGCTGTAGCTACAGAATTGTGAAAGTAGGTCACTAGGTCAAAATCAAGGTCACTCATGTCAAGGTTCATCGTGCCACTCAAAAATATACATGTGGTCCAAGTTTGAATGTTGTAGTTACTGACAAGAACATTTTAAAAGCTTTTTCCCTATATAAGTCTATATGAACCATGTGACCCCCGGGGCGGGGCCATATTTAACCCTAGGAGGATAATTTGAACAAACTTGATAGAGAACCACTAGATGATGTACATTTACAAGTGTCAAGCCCTAGGCTTTGTGGTTTGGACAAGAAGATTTTCAAAGTTTTTCCCTATATAAGTCTATGTAAACCATATGACCCCCAGCCCGGGCCATATTTGACCCTAGGGTATAATTTGAAAAATCTTAGTTGAAGACCACTAGATGATGTCACATACAAAATATCAAAGCCCTAGGCCCTGTGGTTTTGGACAAGAGGTATTTCAAAGTTTTATATCCCTATATAGTCTATATAAACCATGTGACCCCAGGGCGGGGCCATATTTGACCCAGAGAAATAATTTGAATAATCTTGGTAGAGGACCACTAGATGATGCTTCATACAAATATCAAAGCCTAGGCTCTGTGGTTTTGGACAAGAAGGTTTTCAAAGTTTTTCCCTATATAAATCTATATAAATTATAGAAATAAACAAAGGGCCATAACTCACTCATAAATTGTTGAACCAGTCTGATTTTCAGGGGGACACAACTAGGGTACCAATGCATCATTCTGACAAAGTTTGGTCAAAATCCCCCCAGTAGTTTCTGAGGAGATGCGATAACGAGAAATTGTTAACGGACGGACGGACTGACGGACGGACGGACGGACCACGGACGCAGAGTGATTTTAATAGCCCGCCATCTGATGATGGTGGGCTAAAAATGTATTTACCGTTTAATTTTCTGTTACGTACCGTACTTAGTACAAATGTTTTGGCTTTACGGTACATGGACCGTTTAAAAGTGTGTTTAATTTTTAATACATTGGACTTTAGTACTGTATTATACTTATTATGTGGACTTATAAAAATGAGGTAGGTGATTTTTTCCCGTTCTTGTTGACTTTTTCCCCTCTAAAATGGGTGGGGGGCGTTAATTAGAGGGGGGGGCCTTAATTCGGGAAAATACGGTACTATTTACCTTCTTTTCTGGAAATAATATTAAATAAGTAAAAATGTCAGTCCAGTATGGAGAAAATAGAAATGATTTATAATCCAACACTTTATTTACAAACATAATGCCTCTTTATAAAGCAGGACCTGTTGCTTGACTGAAGACTCAACAAGTAGAAGTCAAGATACAAAGTTGTCCTAAATGTTCACTTACCCATTATTATGATGAGCATGATAGTAAATGTACAAGAACAGTGTACAGTTTTATCAATATATCTGCTGAAGTAATCTAACTATCCACAGTCCCAGTACTTTTTTCTGTATAAATTTGTTATTAACTGTGCCAGCTTGGTCTGTGTGGTTCTGATACAAATGCAAGGGTGATTTGACTCTCAATGCCTTCGATGTGCATCTGACCTGAAAATACATTTTTTCCTTCTATAAGTGCTACATCATTATAGTTCAAAAGCAGCTGCCATCACATAACCCCTTACAACTCCCGGAGGATGAAGTTATTATTTGTTGTTGGTATTAACTTGCATGCCTACGACAATACCTCTACAAAACTAGTCTTTTACAAGAAGGAATTCTCTTACAATCTCTTACAACTGCAACTAAAGCTTGTTTCCCCTGTCCCTTTTCATCAATGTTTTAAGTTCGAGATATGGTCATCATAAAGAACATTTCAAAGACTTTTCAAGCACTTTTTTTCAAATTTCCAAGAATTAAGTTCCTCAAAACCACTCCTTAAAATCCTATTCGTTGAGATGGTTGAAGCATTGATCAAGAGAGCTAAGACACTTTCCTACGGAGGTGAAGGCCCCTGGTTTGATTCCTGGCTATTCCCATTGCAGTGTGCCCTTTAGTAAGGCACTTTATCATGATTGCCTCAGTCGGCCTAGCTGTAAATGGGTACCAGCAAATTGCTGGGGATCAGGTATACTTGGTTTTAACTGTTCTTAAAACAAGAGCTGTCCGTAAGACAGCCAATGCTCGACTATTCAAATTATTGTCCCAGAAGCAGGAAAATATTACCCTAACTGTTAAAATATCTATAGTTTTAATCCAGTATTTGCATTAGTTTTGAAGATAGTAACTTGCATGCAAAACTTTAATCAGAAGTTTTATGTTCAAAAGGGGACATAATTTGACCAAAATGCATGTCAGAGTTATGGGACTTGATGCAATCAACTAGTTTTTTTAACCCTGAAGGCACATGTGAAGTTTCAATTTAATATCTGCATTTGTTCTGCAGATAGTTACTTGCAAGCAAAACTTTAACCAGAATTTTCTAAGTCTAAAAAGGGGCATAATTTGCCCAAAATACATGTCAGAGTTATGCGACTTGACCCAGTGAGGTTGGTAACTGATCTAGAACAAGTGAATGAAGATTGCCATGCACTACAAAGTCCCCTACTGGAAGGCACCTAATTTTCTCTACTGCAGTAAAACATAATGAACTATATATACAATATGTTATAACAAAACACTTGGATTAAAATCTATATATATAAAAACCTACAGTTGTTTTCATATTGAATTTTTTTTGGCTGATTATAAAAATGTTATCATGTAAGTTATTTATAGTAACAACAAAGGGAAATTAATCTTAAAAAAAAAAAAAAAAATCTATATAATATAAGTCCACAAGAAACTCTTTACCAGGTAGAGATAGGTCAAAATACACCTAAAAATTGGATGTAACATGCATGCTGTACCACAGAAAAGTGGTCTCGATTTTTCTCTACCGCCAGTAATAAAAAAGTTACAATAAAATCTGTTTATAGTAATAACAAAGGGACATAATTGTAAAAACAAGGGTACCTCATGGTGGTGAACATTCGGTCCAAGTTACATCAAAATCCCTCCATGCATGAAGAAGAAATGTTCCGTACAAAGTCATTCTTGAATTTGACCTTTGACCTCTAAATATGATCTTGACCTTAGACCTAGGGACCTGGTTCTTGCACATGACATGTTGTCTCATCCAGGGGTATATTTGTGACAACTGATATCTAAATCCTGCTTTGCATGACAAAGTTATAGACCGGACAGGAAAAAAATCCTCTTGACCTTTGATCTCAAAGTGTGACCTTGACCTTTAAGCTAGGGTACTGGCTGTTGCGCATGACACATCATCTCATCATGGGAAACATTTATGCAAAGTAATATTGTAATCCCTTGATGGATGACAGAGTTCTGGATCGGACAGGGAAAAAACCTTATTGACCTTTGACCTCAATTTGTGACCTTGACCTTTGAGCTAAGAGTCTGGGCTTTGCGCATGACATGTTGTCTCATCATGGGGAACATTTGTGCCAAGTAATATTAAAATCCCTTCATGGATGGCAGAGTTATGGACGGACAGGAAAAAAACTCTGTTGACCTTTGACCCCCAATTGTGACCTTGACCTTTGAGCTAGGGGTCCAGGATTTGCGCATGACACATTGTCTCATCATGGGGAACACTTGTGCTATGTGATATTAAAATCCCTTAATGAATGTCAGAGTTATGGACCGGACACGAAACAGACCCTGTTCATGCTATGTTAACATTTGACTGCTAAGTGTGACCTTGACCTTTGAGCTAGGGGTCTGAAAGTTGTGCATGACACATTGTCTTATTATGAGGTACATTTGTGCCAAGTAATATTAAAATCCCTTCATAGATGGGAGAGTTATGGACCAGACAGGAAAAAAGCCTTGTTGACCTTTGACCTCCAATTGTGACCTTGACCTTTATGCTAGGGGTCCAGGTTTTGTGCATGACATGTCGTCTCCTCATGGGGAACATTTGTGCAAAGTAATATTAAAATATCTTCATGGATGGGAGAGTTATGGACCGGACAGGAAAAAAGCCCTGTTGACCTTTGACCTCCAATTGTGACCTTGACCTTTGAGCTAGGGGTCCGGGATTTGCGCATGACAAATCATCTCATCATGGGAAACATTTGTGCCAAGTAATACTAAAATCCCTTCAAGGATGGGAGAGTTGTGGACCGGACAGGAAAAAAGCCCTGTTGACCTTTGACCTCCAATTGTGACCTTGACCTTTGAGCTAGGGGTCCGGGTTTTGCGCATGACACCTCGTCTCATCATGGGGAACATTTGTACCAAGTAATATTAAAATCCCTTCATGGATGACAGAGTTATGGACCGGACATGAAATTGCAGACGGACAGACAGACGGACAGAATGACGGAAAAGTGCATTCCTATAGTCCCCGAAACTGGTTTTCAACCAGTAGGGGACTAAAAATAAACAACAGGATCATTGACCCTAAAGCGCTCACCTGTGTACAAGGCTTCAAGTGAGTTTGTACAAGTACAGAGTTAGGTTTCTTCTATGTTAGCCTATATTAGGCGTAAAACAAGAGTGCCAGAATGTCACAATACTTACTAATATAAATCCATTTTGATTACAATCAGGGGAGGTAATCAGATATAAAATAACTCTGGAACCTACGATTGGATCTGATTTGTCATGGAATCCAAGATTTATTGTTATTGAAGATATTTTGGAAGTTTGTATCAAATAAAACCATAAATGAAGTCTCTATATGGCTGCAGAAGCCAAAATAGCTAATTCTGGATCTTTAAGGGGCCGTAACTCTGGAACCCATGATGGAATCTGGCCAGTTTAAGAAAGGAATCAAGATCTTGTGGTGATACAAGTTGTGTGCAAGTTTGGTTAAAATCAAATCATAAATGAAGCTGCTATTGTGCAGACAAGGTCGAAATAGCTAATTCTGGCCCTCTCATGGGCCATAACTCTGGAACCCATAATGGAATCTAGCCAGTTCAAGAAAGGAACCAAGATCTTATAGTGATACAAGTTGTGAGCAAGTTTGGTTAAAATCAAATCATAAATGAAGCTGGTATTGTGCAGACAAGGTCAAAATAGCTAATTTTGGCCCTTTCAGGGGCCATAACTCTGGAACCCATAATGGGATCTGGCCAGTTCAAGAATGGAACCAAGATCCTATGGTGATACAAGTTGTGTGCAAGTTTGATTAAATTCAAATCATAAATGAAGCTGCTATTGTGCAGACAAGGTCAAAATAGCTATTTTTGGCCCTTTCAGGGGCCATAACTCTGGAACCCATAATGGAATCTGGCCAGTTCAAGAAAGGAACCAAGATCTTATAGTGATACAAGATTTGTGCAAGTTTGGCAAAAATCAAATCATAAATAAAGTTGCTATCGTGCAGACAAGGTCAAAATAGCTAATTTTGGCCCTTTCAGGGGCCATAACTCTGGAACCCATGATGGGATCTGGCAGTTCAAGAAAGGAACCAAGATCTTATGGTGATACAAGTTGTGTGCAAGTTTGGTTAAAATAAAATTATAAATGAAACCACCATCGTGCAGACAAGAAATTGTGGACGGACGAAGGGCGATCACAAAAGCTCACCCTGTCACTATGTGACAGGTGAGCTAAAAAAAAAATTTAAAAAGTTTTTCCTACCTACCTACCCTAATTTTTTTTAGCATGTTACCGGAAACAAAGAATTTTCTTTCAAGGCCTTATATACATGTTACACACACTGAAGCTAGGGCAATAATTTGAACAATTATGGTAGACATTACAAATCTGATATCACACCTGTCCAGGGATCATCCTACAAGGCGATTTGAGCGATATCGTTGCTTTAAAGTCGGCCACTTTGCCTAATTATCGCCTCCGGGCGAAATCCAAATCGCCGAGTTTTTCAGCGAGTTATTAAATTGTAAAACTTGGTGCATATTCTAGATTAAATTATCGATAAATCCATAGTCAACCCCGCCTACTCGCCTGTCAAACTTCAGCCAATCGTAGCATTAATATCCCACAGTGTCAAGCCACTGCCATTTTGAAAATTTTCACAGTCGGTGTGTAAAAAGCCGATAAACTTAGCGAGAGCATGATCTTATGCAACAATTGTATATATTATTCTGTCATTTTATTAAAGATTACTTCAAAAATTATTTCAATTACCATGATAACGGTCAATTTCTGTAAATGAATTGCTCGGGTACTGTGGATAAAAAATGATTTCGCGGACGTCAGAACTGCCGACAAAATATTTTAAAAAGATCGCCATTATCTACGAGTTTGATATTATTTTCAAAAAAAAAAAATTAAAAAAAAAATTAAATGTTTAAATCTTAACAAGTTGATGCAAAAATCGGGCATTATAAAAGCACGAGAATCGAAACATGAATGAAAATTTTCACGGTGTTTTGATCATGCACCTGTTAAATTAACGAGTTTCAGACATGTAAATTTCGGATAAAAATTTAAAGGCGAATTTTTCATAGCTAAGTTTATACTTTATTTAGAAATTCATGAAAATGATAATGCAAGAATCAATTTCCTTAAATAATAAATAATTACTGTTTATAAGTTACAGCTAGACTCACAGAAAGTGGATATATATAGGCAGGAAACTGAATCCTATGCCGATTCTTCTCCATAACTTCCTCTACTTCTCCCTGAATTCTGTGGAGGGAGAAGTCATTTCTCCCTAAAATTTTGACCTGGGATGATCCCTGCACACGCCAAATATCAAGGCTCTAGCTATTATTGATTCTTAGAAGAAAAGTTACCACGCCCTCTGGCAGCCATGTTTTTTGATGAATCGGAATAATTCAAACAATCTTGGTAGAGGGTCACACAAGAACCATTTGTGTAAAATTAAAATTGTGCAAGAAGATTTTTAAAGTTTCCACTATATACATGTGACCACACCCTCTGGTGGCCATGTTTTTTTGACAATTTTATTTATTTGGGTTTTACGGCACACCAACACAGTATAGGTTATATGGCGTCAAACAGGACTACAAATTTTGGTTTCAGATATCATTTACATCGAAACAAAAACATGAGGTATGGGACGAATCCAAATAATTTGAACAATCTTGGTAGTGGGTCACACAAGCCTGACAAGGACCAATTGTGTAAAATTATTCTAAAATCGGGATCCAAATAATCTGAACAATCTCGGCCCCAAAATCGGCGTAAAAAAACTTCGGAAGTGGCTATTCCTACGGTCCCGTAAGAATAGCCTCACAGGCTATTCCTACGGCTCTCCCGTAAGAATAGTGAAATAGCCCGCAGTTGGCTATTCCTACGGCTCTAAAGACAGTCCAAAATTATCATTAATATCTGTACTCAAATAATAAAGAATAAAATGTTATATTAAAGAAATGGCTTAATTATCACCTAAAGATAAAAAAATCAATCATTCTTATAATGTTTGTGCATGTATTTGATATAACTAATTAGGCCTAAAAAAAATTCTTTGTTTCCGGTAACATCTCAAAAAATTTAGGGTAGGTAGGTCGGAAAATATTTTTTTTTTGGATTTTTTTTTTATTAAGGGAGACTTTTCAAAAATTATTTTTGTGTCAAAAAATCAATGAATGCAAATAAGGGGGTAATGCCTTGACAGCATCAGTAAGTTGATTTCTAACATCACTGGCCATGTTTAAAGCATAAAAAGTTGAAAAAAATATTCTCCAAGGCCATAAAAACATTTAGGGTCGGGCCAAAAATTTAGGGTAGGTCGGGATACCGGAAACAAACAATTTTTTTTTTTACGCCTTACAGAAAATAAAAGGACCACTGCCGAATTCTTTCCCCAAATTGTTACTTTATCGGCGCGTGTGTATGCACGTGCATAATTACAGTACGTGTAAGTTGATCAGCATCATCTTATACATATAACTTATTGTCTATAACTTATGCAACAGCCTATATAATGACTATATAATAATCAAATGAAATGTCGGCTTGAAAGCGAAAGGACCTATCCCCATTCTATGCAAACGCATTTTATTACTTCCCTTTGTAAATCATAATCTAACTATTTTTTTTACAATAAATTCAACAAAAGTATAGAATCTTTTTTAGGTCCGTACATTTTCACGAAAGAAACTCTCTCAATATTGTCAATCTTTATTTCTCTTCTCTATTATTTATTGTCTTATCACCGAGGACATGAAGGGAACATACAACGTGTAACATGATATTCAAAACATGATGTAAACTTAGAATAATTACATATTTATTACTAACAGTTCAAGATGGACATACAAAACTGTCTTTAGAGCCGTAGGAATAGCCACCTGCGGGCTATTTCACTATTCTTACGGGAGAGCCGTAGGAATAGCCACTTCCAAAAACTTCAAGGGCTGCTGTTGGCCTCCAAGTATCATTTTCCGAAAAAGCCAGTGGCTCAGAGAAAAAATATACCCAGTGTGATCCCTGAATACAGTTTGATAAGTTAATGAATGTAACAGAGTGACAACGTAATTCGCTGGTACGTCTCAAAATGTTTATCATAATCTTGGACTTTAAACCTCAATGAAATCAATGAGCGTCTCGTAACACAGAACACCCTGGGAAAAATGAAAAAGTTTACATGTACATTTCTAATAATAACACGCGAAATACATATAGTTTTGTTTACCAAGCAATGTTTGTTTTTTGCAGGCAAATTTTTCATCCGTAAACCTCTTTAGGTGTGTAAATATTACGCTTTATCTTCTGTAATTTGCATAACAAAATGTCCGACACATCTATTTCCGGTTTATGGTTGGGTCTATTCCCTGTAACGAGCGGTACTGTACCGTACACACTGTTGCATGATTTACTAAAACGCATGATAAATCTGATTTTGTCCGACAGAAAAGATGCGTGATGAGGTTTCTTGAATTAAATAGAATTCTGAAATTTCAGACCAGTAAGTTTGTCTTGTATCTTATTCAAAGTACTGGAGAGTAATGTGCGGTAAACATGGTGTAGCAGAACTTTTTCCGCAGTGACAGACAGTTTGGGTTTAGCTCAGGACGGTCAACAGGGTGACTGAAATTCTTGATTCAGGTGGCATCACAAACGTGGCTTACCGTGACTTCATGAAGATCATTTATAGGGATAAGGTAAGGTAAGGTAAGGTAAGGTAAGGTAAGGTAAGGTGAAGTGGGGTGAGGTGAGGTGAGGTGAGATGAGATGAGATGAGATGAGATGAGATGAGGTGAGGTGATTGGTGAGGTGAAGTACGGTAAAGGTAAGGTAAGGTAAGGAAAGATAAGTTTAATTTCAAATCGGCAAGACAGCAAAACAGTACCGTAATTAAGCGGCAAGCTCCTGAGACAGAAATCCGCTGTAAGAAGATATATACTACATTCAGAAATGGTCTGAAAAATATGGTTGTTGTAGTTTTTAAACCATGTCAATCAGTGGAAAAGGATTAGAACAAAAACAGAATAAACTCAAAGATGATTATCTATATATTGTAGAAAAATATATAGGAGTGTTGGTGAATGATAAACTGTCGTTTGGGAAGCAAACGGCAGAAAAAAATATCAGCTCATCAGAACAACGATAAAAAGAATGATGTTCCGAGAAAGCAGTCTCCTCAAACCTCAATCACATCAGTGCACGCATGGATGTAAACTTCAGGGTGTGTGTGTGTTGGCAGCTAACACAAAAAGCAAAAGAAGTCGAACCAGATTTTTTATTACATTTTCAGATACGCATACCTTGAAAAAATTTCTCAGTGATTCCCGGTTGTTTACATTAAGTGCCAAAATCTGTTACAACATTTTAAATAGAAAAATGTTTTAAATAGTTTCTATATAATTAATTATTATTTTAACATGTATGGTACTTTGTATATGCTAATCCGGTTTCTTATTAAGGTGACATTATCTCGTTTTTAATTTTTTGGGGTTAACATTCCTTATTAACTGAGTTGTAACCTCCTTACCATCAACACATTTTAGATCAGGTACTCTCTAAATATAACGTCATTTCATATTTAAGCATTTACATAGACAAAAGTATAAAGCAGCTAGAGTGGAAGCATTTTGGTACCTTTAATATACTTTAAAGCTAAAACTGTCAAAAGTGCTGTAGTTGAGGTCTCGTATATTACAGTATAATCATACAGGCAGAACCTTGTTAATTCTTGGTCCTTACCATTTAAAATCATGCGTTGATTATTTCCAGTAAATGGCATAAAATTTGACTGTTTTACCATTCTGTCATTTCAAATTACCACAGGTATGTTAAACAAATTATAAAAAAAAATGATAATAACTCAGTCTGGAACATTAAAATAAATTTGTATAAACAGACGACAACCATTTCTTCAAAAAATCAAAAGGCATACAAATGTATTTTGTAATTTTGCAAATCTATTAAAATCGGCAGTAAGAATAGCGATTGTTTATGTGTTGTTTTTTTTTTTTTTTTTTTTTTTTTTACTAATTTCGATGTTACAATTCACTTAAAACACAAAAAATGCCATACAAAATAGTACTATGAAAAAGCGACAATATCGAACATTACAAATGGATCCGTTTTTATCGTGCTGGTGTTTGTTGTTTTATGGGCGTTAGACAAATAGAAATCATTGGTAAATAATAACTTTGGTCATAGAAAATAAGTTAGAAACTGTTATTTCATAAATCATTCCAGGTTTGATTACCTTTTTCGCCTGTCACATGTTTTGGCGACCCCAATTTTCGGACAATTTCGGTAATTTATAAAAATATTTACATATTCAAATACATATTTTCAAGGTAAAATAAAGGCATAAGAATGCAAATTTACGTCTTATCTTGCAACAACTAGAAGCTTTTAATTGAAACATTATTCCACCCGTAAAATATAAGGGCTGGTGAATATAATAGGACGTGGTGTGTGACATAATTGCTCCATTGATTTCTTTCTTGACTTTGATCTATAAAGTCCTTTCATTTAAATTACAGTTCTGTGACAGATGTTTATAATGTAGGATATTTAAGACAATGATTTATATAATGTTTGCCTGTTTTTGTACTCCAGTATTAACCCAGTTCATGCTGTCTGCACATAGTTTCATGGACTCTTCAGTTCCGGCCACGAAATATGACATATGAGCTCAATTTGTAACATTAACCTTTGACCTACCGGCCCTATTTATGCGCACTCCGAATCTATCTACATACCAAGTTTAAAGTGCATGATTTTTAAGATATGCTCTGCACATGTAATATGACTGAAAGACGGACAGACACACGCGCCATCACATACTATACTTCCTGTTTTTCCAAAATGGGCGTATCATGAAAGCAAACCATATAAGGCCCATTTTCTGTCCAGTTTGCCAGGAACCTACGTATTGTAAGAATTACTTACAATCTCTTTCAGTATGTGCACGAGTTGTAAGATCTTTTTAAGTCTGCATGAACAGACTATAATAGATCAATAAATGAAGTTCATTTGAATTCATTTGAATATTGAACATTATACATTGTTGGTAGAAAGTGATGAACGCCAAGTATGTTAATAATAATACACGTTTATTGAAGTAAACTTAACAGTAGAATGATGCAAGCAATATATGTATGGAATAACACAAGTACATAATCATAAGGATGCTGGAGTTGTGTCCCTTTAAACCATTAGAATATGTAACAAATATCTTAAAAAAGAACATGTTTAAAGGTCCTTAAATTGAAGTTTTGTCATATTGGTTTAAACATATTTTATTAGCGAGATAGTTTACAAAATACATATACAATCAACAGAATTCACAAAAACGCTTAGGATAGGATCGAAAGCCTAAGGCTTATATAGATCTTTTCCTGTATGAAACAGTTACACATTCCGGGTAGTATATGAGATTACTAATAGTCAATTTTCATAAATGTCATGAAGTAATAACAATTATTATAACTGTAAAAAAAGTGAAAATAATAAGTGTGAGACATGAAGACTTGACGAGAATGGGCAGATGGTTAATTTCAAGTATTATTCAAAACGTTTAGAAGACTCAATGAACTATAGACTAATTTAAATATTGTAGTGTTTGTATCATCTGTTAGGTAGGAATTGCCATAGAGTAATAAATCAGTAGTAATATCAATATCCGAAGAAACTGAATTTACACCATCCAGTAGAATATTTCTTTCATCAATGTAAAACGGACAAGAGAGAAAGTAATGAAAATTCGATTCCTCACTTCCGCATTGGCATTGCGGTGAATCCACAATATTCCTGGCAAATAGATGCGCATTCAATGCGCTACATTCGGTACGCAAGCGGGTATGGAGAATTGAAGTTTTCTTGGACCGACTAAAGAAGTAAGAGGGGACTTGTGGTGGCTTATTTATATTACTTAGAAGGTTCTTGAATATATTCAAGGACGGGGCATTTCTTAATTCATCAGGTAATGAGTTCCAGGCTCTAATTGTAGACGGAAAGAAGGAGTTGTAAAACAAAGACGTTTTACTTGCTATGGTGGGGATACAGTCTGGATTACGTAAGTTATATCTGGGTTCACTAATTCTCGTAGGATAAGTGAGTTTAGGTAGTCAAGGACAAGAGAATACTGAATTTGTAAAACAATGTGAGTTTATGAATATAACGTCTATTTTCAAGCGTCTGCCAGCCTGTTTCATGATAAAGTTTTTCAAGTGATACTAATCTGGTGTACCTGTCACGATTCTTGCCGCTTCAGTCTGAATTTTGTCGATTCTTGTTTTTCATATAAATAACAGTTATCAAATACAACATCACTGTATTCCAAAAGAGGTTTATAAAAGAAAAGTAAATAGTTTCTAATGACTTTCTATCAAGTTTGAATTTGAGTGACCTAATAACATTTACTCTACCCCAGCTTTGTCCAGGATATAATTAAAATGTGAACGCCATGTACAGTCATTAGAAAGAAATAGTCCTAAATGTTTATGTTCAGTTACTTCAGCAATTTGCTGATCTTTCATGACTATTGGTGGATGAAATGGTTTGTTATTTTTTCTAGATATTATCATAGAATTTGTCTTTTGGGCATTAAAAGTAACTAGCTATGTTTCAGCCCACAATTCTATTTTCTGTAAATCACTATTAAGAATATTTGATGCATGAATGGGATCGTCCACTAATATCGACAGGCTGGTATCATCAGCAAAATGTCTTATATTTGCTTGAATATCGCGCACAATGTCATTAATATAGATTAAAAATAGTAGGGGACCTAAAATAGAACCCTGGGGAACTCCTGCTTCAATTTTGGCCGACCTTGACGATTTACCATTAAGTTGTACTTGCTGATATCTATTCGACAAATAATTTTCAAACCAGGAAAGAACTTTTATTTGACAGTCCAATTGCCTTAAGTTTTAAAAGTAGTCCCTTGTGCCATACTTTATCAAAAGCTTTGCTGATATCACAGAATACAACGCGCAATTCTTTACCAGAGTCCACAGCTTCACAAAATTTATGATATAAATATGTCAGCTGGTTAGTTGTAGAATCGCGAGGTAAGAATCCAGACTGGTACTCTGTAAGGATATTGTTAACTACTAGATGGTTAAAAATATGTTTGTACATAACACGTTCAAAAACTTTACTCATGGTAGAAAGAAGAGAAATTGGTCTATAATTTGAAACCAGTGATGGGTCGTCCTTTTTATAAACAGGACATACGTTTGCTAATTTCCACTGAGTAGGAAATATTCCTTCCTCGAGAGACTTATTAAAAATACAGCTTAAAGGAACATTTAACTGATCGGCTCCTTCCCTTAGAATACGATTGTGTATAAGGTCGGGACCAGTGGCCTTTCCAAGTGGAAGCGACTGCAAAATTGGAATAAGTTCATCAGGTTCAAAATGTATATTAGATAATTGGGTACTAATATTGTAGTGAGGTGGTTGGGGATCAGCTTGAGAATCAGCATTTAGTTTTGTTTGAGCAACAAAGAAGTTATTGAATGCATTGGCCTTTTCAACATCATCCTGCAATGTATCTGAATTAACTTGTAGAGGTGGTATGGAATTAGTACAGCTTGGTGACATAAATGCCTTAATGACTGACCACCACGACTTACTGCCACGGTTATTTAATAGAGAGTCAATAGCTTTATCCGAATGTTGTTTTTTTGCAAGTTTGATAACAGATATAATTTGGTTGCGTAATGTGCGAAATTTATTCCAGTCAGAAGTAAGATTTGTTAAACGAGCACGGCGGTATAAGCGTTTACGTTTGCGGATCAGACATTTAATCGATGATGTTTTGTCATATTATGAACATTAGATCATGAGTTTTGTTAAACCATTCTAAAAGAGAAAGAAAAAACATGTCCGAGTCGGGACACAAACTCGAAGAACATGATGGCGCTGACACAACCGTGCATTGAATACGGATTTTCTCATAGGAAGATCGCAGTCAGTCGTAGTTGACTGTATCGCATTTGATGAAGTGCCTTTTATATCCGATGTCCCCTTCTCTCCTTACTCCACTTTCTACTTATTCTCCCCCTGATTCGCTAATCTGCAGACTATACAGTCATCTACCATACTGTAACTTTCAACTCAGATTGCCTAAGGTATCACAATGATCTCAGCAAAAATAGGCAATGTTGTTGGACATCGAATTTATTTCAAGTAGTAGCCAGGTCCTTCACATTGCCCACAATAGCAAAAGCCCATTGAATATCCTTACAATCTTAAATTCATGGTCAGACCTTACCTACAATTAAAGATGCAAAATACCTTGCTGTCGACATCTGTCATGAATTTAACTGGAGTACACAATTATCAAGAATCATATAAAATCAGAACAAACGTCAAAACAACACATGAAAATGGTCAAATCACTGTCTTACAAAAACCAGGAAGGTCTAATACGTATAGTCGTTGTCAGTCCAAAACTAGAATATGTCTAAAATGTATGCATGGCTACTATACCCAAGGATCAATATTAACACGTTTGAATTGGTCCATCTGCGTACACTTCAAATCGGTCAAATTACTATGCGTACTCTAAGATTATAAACTTCGCATGGTCTACAAGATACACCATCATCTTGTAGTTATCTCCCTCTCTGAATATCCCCGTGTTCACAAAACATTTTTCAGTCTCAACTGAGTTTGAGCTTGAAATTTTAATATCAATTTTACTAAAACTTCAAGACTTAATTCCAACTGAAACTGACCATCACCACTGAAAGGTCATTTGAAATTTTTTATTAACTTGAAATTTAGTTTTAAACATGCTATTTAGATATAAATGACAAATAAAGTTTCATTATCAAACTCAGCTGAGACTGAAAATGTTTAGTGAACACGGATTCACCAGACAGGAGCCTCGTTACCGCCTAAACATTTACCCTCGAGGCCGGAAATTCCCATTTGCACCTACAACCAGTGAAAGAATCTTTTTCTTGCATACCATATTCAAATAATAATAATAATAGTAAAATCAATCGAACGGCTTTCTTTTTAGAACTATTTCTCACAGCATCGTATTTAAACAAAGCGCGGGAAACCAACGTCCGTAAACAGGAAAGACGTCATAACGTTTCAAAGACAAATAACAATCTTTAGTTCCGGTTATTTTTAATCAGTTGCAGCGTAACGTTATGAATTTTTGATAAAATAACGTTTTTTGAAATGAGAAATATACTATCAGGAATAAAGAGGGATTGTCAAGGTATTGAATTTGTATTCCGTTTTTTAAATAAAATATAGATTACTACATAAATCTTCTACATATAGGCCTATGTAGTTCGTAATACGTCATTTACAGCACAGGAGTCATCTTACACCCCGGGGTGTAAGATGGATTTTTCCAGCACCGGTAAAAATACCGGAAATCCCCGTCTGGTATGCAAGAAATAATGCTATGCATCCCCGCATTCCCCAGTTCAGACACAGATGTTTGAAGCTCTATGAATGAAATATATGTGCAGGTTAGATCTCTTCAACCTGTAGTATTTCATACTAGTATATTAGGTAGGTGGGATATGGTAATGCATATATTTATTGATAGAGCTTCAAGCGCCTGTGGTTCAGATAACTTCCATCATCCCTTTTCCACCCAACAGTCTTATGGAACAGATTGTCCCTCTATCAAAACATCGCCCGTCACAAAAATGTTACCAAAACTGATTTCCCAAAAAGCCTGTCCAAAATCCCACTGGACGCTGTGAATTACAGCAGTAATAAAGATTTGAACCCATTTCGGACATTAAAAAAAAACTTTAAAAAATATGAAGCCATTGGTATCCTGAACATCCGCCGGCAATGTTATATGTAGTACTTTTTGAACAAACATACCAACAATATATCGATATCGTGAAATGCATCCTAAAGCCTGCATAAAAGTTGTGAATAACAGCCGCAAGAGGGCTTGAAGCCCGTTTCCTGAGACATAAAAAAACCAAAAACATTATAAAAAGAACAGCTTTGAAAATTTTTCGACGGCCAATAATGCATAAATTGATAAAATTGATTTCTTATTGTACTTTGCGCAACTTCCGACTACTGTTGTTACTGCTAAAACTTCCAATAGTAGCATCAGTAATATTGTTGTTGTTGCTAAAACTGCCAACAGTAACAGCAGTAATACTGTTGTTACTGCTATAACTTTACAACAATAACTTCCAGCAGTAGTAGCAGTAATACTGCTATTACTGCTATAGCGTTCTGGCAGTTACAGCAGTATAACTGCTATTACTGCTACAACGTTATAGCAGTAATAGCAGTAATACTGCTGTTACTGCTGTTACTGTTCTACTGCTAACTTCCCACTGGTTGTCATAACAACTTCTCTGAAGTCCTGTTTTCAAATCCGCAAAATCAAATACTACTTTTTCATTTTCTGAAATTTGGTTTAGTGTCTCCAGCTGCTTTGAAATATCAGAACTAAGTAATATTCTCCGAATATGAAATCGAAATATTTTAACCCGTGCGTGAAGAAGTATCTTGTTCTAACATGACCCGTTTTATTCCAAGCATGAAACCCGTGTATTCTTATGCAGCACATGTACTGTTCAAGTTTAAGTAGCAATTAACATTTAGCCTGCTGGCGGCATGTGATACTAACTTTGCGACTACTGTAGACTAAGACCAGTCTACAATTCCGTGCAGGTTGATCATGGTCTGCACTGTTCGCTATTCAGTCACTACATTTTCAGTGAAAACCCCTTTGAATAATAAATGGTACTGCCAAAATTGAATGTTGGACCAGTCCATATTAGAAATTTAGCAGGATAAAGGCGTCAAACATCATAACAGCGCTTTGGAAATTAAAACCACACAAAACAGGCAAATATTTGGTGGTTACTAGTCTTTAAGATGTGATAACGCGTTAGAATGCTCTTGAATAAAACCATTGGTGTTTAGATGCGCATGATTATATCACTCGGACTGCTCAATTAAGATACAGAGGATATTACATGAGTGTCTTTTCATATTGAATTTATTAAACGAGTTGAATAAAATATTTCCTTTGCATCTGAACTTCAGCGATTTTGTTCCACGACAAATCACTTTTAGGGATATACTAGTATCATTTCTTAAGGTAGTTCTGCACGTTTGGATCAAAATTTTTTCTACAATGTAGAATTTGCTTAAACTCCAATTTTTCAAAACTTCAAAATATACCTAGAAAATTCAGCAAATAAAAAAGATAGGGTCGTGTGCTTGATTTTTTGCTAGGCTGGTTTGAAAAATTTGGACCTCACGCAATATTTCATAATGGGAGTCTATGGGAAAATCATAACTTTCATAACATTTTCGCGAATAGAATTTTTTCTACAATGTAGATTTTGATGAAACTTCTCAAAATTGTAAATAAGCACATGACCTATAATTTGGTGAAATAAAATGTATAGGTCCGTGTGCTTACTTTTGAGATATTTTACCATGATTAGAGGGAACCGGGCATTTCAAGTTAATTTTAAGAAATTATTTTGATTTTTCTAACGTGTCATATGTTTTAATATCATATTTTGACTTTAAAAATATAGCAACAGTGCCATTATAACAAATTTACTCAAATGTTTCGATTAATTCATAAATTGATTTTCATTTCCTTACGCCGAATCCAGGCTTTATTCTACGTTTTCCGGATAAATGACGTTACGCCATCACTTCCGGTTTTTCAAACGTGCAGAACTACCTTAAAAAGTTTCAATAACGCCATTCACGCCGACGTCACATAATTATGTCTCCCCCAGGAGACATATTGTTTTTGCCCTGTCCGTCCGTCCGTCCTTCCGTCCGTCCGTCCGTCCGTACGTCACACTTCATTTCCGAGCAATAACTGGAGAACCATTTGACCTTCAAACTTCATAGGGTTGTAGGGCTGCTGGAGTAGATAACCCCTATTGTTTTTTGGGGTCACTCCGTCAAAGGTCAAGGTCACAGGGGCCTGAACATTGAAAACCATTTCCGATCAATAACTAGAGAACCACTTGACCCAGAGTATTGAAACTTCGTAGGATGTTTGCTCATGAAGAGTAGATAACCCCTATTGATTTTGGCGTCACTCCGTCAAAGGTCAAGGTCACAGGGGCCTGAACATTGAAAACCATTTCCGATCAATAACTAGAGAACCGCTTGACCCAGAATGTTGAAACTTCATAGGATGATTGGTCATGAAGAGTAAATGACCCCTGTTGATTTTGGGGTCACTCCGTTAAAGGTCAAGGTCACAAGGGCCTTAACATTGAAAACCATTTCTGATCAATAACTAGAGAACCGCTTGACCCAGAACGTTGAAACTTCATAGGATGATTGGTCATGAAGAGTAGATGACCCCTATTGATTTTGGGGTCACTCCATCAAAGGTCAAGGTCACAGGGGCCTGAACATGGAAAACCATTTCCGATCAATAACTAGAGAACCACTTGACCCAGAGTGTTGAAACTTCATAGGATGATTGTGCATGCAAAGTAGATGACCCCTATCGATTTTGGGGTCACTCCATTAAAGGTCAAGGTCACAGGGACCTGAACATTGATAACCATTTCCGGTCAGTAACTTGAGAACCACTTGACCCAGAATGTTGAAACATAATAGGATGATTGGTCATGCAGAGTAGATGGCCCCTAACGATTTTGGGGTCACTCTGTGAAAGGTCAAGGTCACAGGGGCCTGAACATTGAAAACCATTTCCGGTCAGTAACTTGAGAACCACTTGACCCAGAATGTTGAAACTTCATAGGATGATTGCTCATGCAGAGTAGATGACCCCTAACGATTTTAGGGTCACTCTGTTAAAGGTCAAGGCCACAGGGGCCTGAACATGGAAAACCATTTCCAATCAATAACGACCCAGAATGTTGAAACTTCATAGGATGATTGTTCATGCAGAGTAAATGACCCCTATTGTTTTTGGGGTCACTCCGTTAAAGTCAAGGTCACAGAGGCCTGAACATTAATAACCAGTTCCGATCAATAACTTGAGAACCACTTGACCCAGAATGTTGAAACTTCATAGGATGATTGAACATGCAGAGTAGATGTCCCCTATTGATTTTGGGGTCAGTCTATTAAAGGTCAAGGTCACAGTGGCCTGTTCATGTAAAATCATTTTTTGGAAATAACTTGAGAACCACTTGACCTACAATGTTGAAACTTAATAGGATTATTGGACATGCAGAGTAGATGACCCCTATTTATTTTGAGGTCACTTGATCAAAGGTCAAGGTCACAGGAGCCTGAACAGTGACTTGAGAACCACTAGGCCAAGAGTGTTAAATTTAGCGGGATGACTGGACATGCCAAGTAGATGATCCCTATTGCAGCCAACCATCAGTGTCTCTTCGACTTTCGCTCCTGACCCCTATTGACTTCTTGCCTATAGGACTTTGCATTGGGGGAGACATGCGCTTTTTACAAAAGCATTTTCTAGTTTAGTTACTTTATTCGTGATAATTTCCACTTCTTGTTTAACCTATATTATTAAAATATGGCACTTTTCTGACTTATCTTGACTAATTTCACAAACAAAAGTACGAAAAGCGACGCGGTATTTCTTTAAAAACCATGCGATAAGCTTTGAAATAAACACTATGTAATGTAATATTTCAGCGTGGTTTCAAAAATGTATTTTAAATAGCAAATGCCTTCCTCAATACTAAACTTGATTTAACAATTTTGATCATATTAAAAGATATAATTCGACTGAACTATCGTCGCAGACGGACGCACACACATTGTTTTCCCGATGACTTTCAAAGCCCTGTGAAAAAAATATCGATGAAAAAGAAAACACTTTGCACACATCTTCAAGTTTTCTGACAATGTCTTTGATAAAATTATTTTGAAATAAATTTTGTCGGTTCAGTCACGTTTTATAATCAAATTGGTAGGTCACGTTGACGACCATGTTTAAAGAAACAACGTGCTGACAACACTACTTTCGGCATTTTTTTTTTGTTACACAATAGCTCCTGCCTATAAAAGAGGCAAAAACAGTGTACTCTTTGTAAATGAACAAAGTGTCCTACTGTGTAAAAATGTTTTCTTTAAGATTGTGTTTTGCGGCGATCGTGCTTCCGCTTTCTGTAAACTGTTTTATTTTGGACACATTTCTGGGGAAAGCGCCGCAAACAGTGGGTGCACTCGATTTAAATAAATACCTCGGAAGATGGTATCAGGTGAGGTTTAGCTTTTTGCGTTGTTTGAACATGTTAGTATCGACCTAACTTTTGTAATTAAGTGCGGTTTTGCCCGATGATTGCATTTTCGCATACCAGAGGTCTACCATGGTCGTCTCGAGATTTTGACGAACCTCTGGTGGATGTGAAACAAACAAATTAAATCAAATATATCTTGATCATCTTGTATAGAGACTTCTACATGTATATGGTATTGTTGTTAATTTTTCTGGTCCTGGGGTATCATGTCGTTTGTTCAATATATCTGTATAATAAAGTTCTGCGTGTAAGATTTATGCTTGATTTTACCGACTTTGCTATTTTTTTCACTCGAACCTTCATATAGGTTTTACTGAACTCGTCAATATTATTGCTAGATTTTATTATATAAAACGACAGGGAAGTTAATTTGCTCGCGACCTTTAAACTATTTCTAGATTTTAAAATTAATGAACTTGTTAGTTTAATGGGTATTGTTTTGTATCACAATTTCAGATGTATGCCAGTCAATCTGTGGTTTTCCTCTGGGAATCAGATGCTTACTGTGTGACTGCTGACTGTAAGTAAAAAACTGCCCTTTAAACGAAATGATTAAAGAAAAACGGATAAAATAAAAACACTGATCTAGGTCATACTTTGTGTCCTGACCCAGTGTCCATGCACTTTCTTTATCAGCTTGATTCGTCACTCGATCTAAATGTACTAACTGTTCAGTTATATAAGAACCACCTCATCGAACGAGTTTTTGTGTGTGCCATTTCAGCTGTATATGTTTATGTTCTCTCTTATTTCACTCAGACGAACATATAACTTCAGAAATGATATATCTGAATAAGATAAGTAAAAAAGAAACGCAGTGTACGGATGGTAACCACTAGTTTTACTTTAATACATCTTGAATTTCTTTCGAATTTAACTTTCAACACCTGCGGTTAAATAATTCCATGATACGAAAACTTGAATAATCATAAATAGGAGAAAATCTCGAATGTAAGAATATTTATTCATTCATTCATTCATTCAACGTAGTCATTATTTATTACTATCATCATTCATCCGCCATCATTTATTCATTTTTATCGTTCAAAATCGTAGTTTAGTTTAATCTTATTGCTTATCTTATTTACGTTTATAATAACATACATCAGTAAGTGTACATGTACAGCCAAAAAATAAGCAAATGGGTCGGGCCCCAAGTTCTTGCAACATCAGTAAACAGTCCTTCCCATTTCGTAGTCAGACGGTGTATACAGGTTATACGCATCGCGCTGTACCCAGTGACCGAAAACGGAGATAATAAATAAATTTGAATTATGTTATATGTCAAATTAATATATAGTTCTCCATGCATGGTTAAACTAACCTCTTTAAACTTTTCTTCAGATGAACTATGGGCTAATGGCACTGTGTCAGTTTTGAACTCTGAGCGACTACATAACGCTACCGGTCCTTTAAAAGTCATCACTGGTTCGGCAACATCGTCAAATGAGCCTGGCAAATTCACTGTTCGTTTGCAAACTGTTCCAGTAGGCGCATCCTGTAAGTATTCATCCCGTTCTCACGACTGACTTTCTTATCGTCACAAGTTACGATAAAAAAATTAGAATTTTTAAGTCTGGGTATAATAATTTGGAGCGAGAATAAAGAAGCATCTACTTTGAGTCTTAGCAACTTGATAAATCTTTCTTCAATGAGCAGTGTCTTGCTTTAACGACATGCATTAACGAAAGAGCCATATGAATCCACGTACCAAATTTGGTATAAATATGGTAATATAAGAGCTTCTTATTGACAATCCTTAATCCCGGCCGAATCGAAACAGGTCGCATATTTATTTATGACAAGTCATGGATACCACACTGATAAGGCTAACCAATCAGGCTCCTGAATAACGCAAATGTTCCCGTTAAGGTATCCGATCCACAAATAACCAAGTTCTATATATACTCAGCGTCACTAAAAAGTTACCACCCTAATGGCCCTTATATTTTAAAAATCGCATTGGACTGTGTTAAAAGCATAACACAAGTACATTTTTGACGCTACTGAGACGTCACTGGTGTAAAGATTTGTCAAATTCGATTAACTCCATTTGATGCACGGGCTGCACGTGCAAAATGACTTTTTCCAGCAATGTCGACATATACGAAAATTCTATCGCAAATCATTCATCGCACTTGAAAGTTAGTCGACAGACTAAAAGGAATACCTTAAAAAACAGAATATCCTTGCTAAGAATGCCACGTTTAAGGCATGATCAACGCCATCAGGCCACTGGCATGTTTTCATGTCGTGAAATTGCACGTCGTATGTGCTGTTCTCACCTGACAGTATGAAATGGGTTAGGAGACATGATCAGACAGGGTCTATTACTCTCAGGGTCTATGAGAAATAGCCCGCGCACAGGCCATGAAAAAGTGACGTCGATATTGTATAAAAAGGTAGAGGTATAGATATTAAGTGGTAACTTTTCAATGACGCCCAGTATAATTATAAAAGTGCTATTGAAATATATCAAAAATTGGTGCCTGGTAAGCTCATATAATTTTGGTATCATTTGAAAGTGTATTGTCTACTGAAAAAGAAAATATAAATTACATGAAAAAATATGGTATATTTTTTCACATTATAGTCTTCAATGATACCTCAACAGAAATCCAGTTATTACAGTGTAAGATTTATCATTATGCAGTCAGAAAACACACATGTGGGGTGGTCAATATCAAGTCTAGTTGCACTTATGGGTTTTATCTAAAACTCAGAAAAAGCACTTTGTGCTAAAATAAGCTTAAAAGTTTAGATATTAAGACTAGAGTGTTTAATGTAGAACCAACAGAGCATAAGATGACAAGTAAATGTGGATGAAAGTTAAGGTCAAGTTTTCTAACTTTTCGCTAACATTTTCTTTCGCTATTTCAGACTGGGTATTGAAGCTTGGACCAGCGACATATGGTGATAAGTTCCAGTATCAATATTCCATTGTTAGCGACAATGTAAGGGGAACGCTCTTCGTACTGGCTAGAGACCCAGACATATACCACATGGATTATGAAGCAGAAGTTAATACATTCTTGAAGGAGCACGGCTTTAGGACATTTTACAATAAGCCTATAAATACATACCATGGCAAAGACTGTATTTATAACTCAAATCACCATTGAATGTTTATGATATTTTTGTACTTTATTTTGTTACTATAAACGATACATAGCATTGTATGTAAATTACATTTTTTAAGCTTTGATACTCTTTGTATATTCAAAACAACCCTTTTCTAAAAGACTACTACCTTTGTACCTTCAAATAAAAGCTAGCATTTCAAACACTGTATATACAAGGTAATGAAATGATAAACTAGTACATAAAGCTGACATCTAGCAGAGCAATACAGATGATCACATAACTTGATATTTAAATCAATTCATGTAAGTGATACATCATATCTGTGAAATAAGTTAGTTCTGCATAAAAACACCATTCACCATTTATTCTTAAAGGATCAAAAAAAGGTCTTGACCTTTTTTTATGAACACAGGTATCTCAATTTGGAACCAGACAAAGATTTTGTACAGATAAATATTCTGAAAATTAAGGCTTCATGTCAATAGAATTAAAGTGGCATCTGCAGTGTTTACAACAGTATTCTATGATTTGACAAAGTGACCAAATTTTTAACTCCAGGTGTCCCTGTCTGACACTTGACCTAGATGTTATAATGAAGGCAAACAATCTGATAAGGTTTTGTATAAATATTTTCTGTTGTTCACAATTGTGTTATTCTACTGGCAAACAAGTAGTAAAGCATTGGCATGCAATAAAGACCCTTACAGAAGCAAGCCTCTGTGGTGTACATGCTGCGTATTTGCTGTGTATATGCCGCGAACACAGTAGTACGCCAGAGGAGTACATTTTACATACACTGCATGCCGCGTACTATTTCGACGAGTACACAGCATGTACGCAGAAGGCCACTAGTACACTTCAAGTATGCAGCACAGACTCTGAAAATTTAAGGAGTACACTGCATGTACGCAGGAGGGACTTGTACAAGAAAAGAGTACACTGCATGTACACTGCAGATACTTTGAAATTTGTGCAGTACACTTCATATACGCGGGAAAGACTTGTACAATTTCTTTTGGCATTTATACTTAGTTTTTTTTTATAAGTTAAAGTCTGAAGTAAACTTCATATACATGGGAGGGACTTGTTCATTTTCTTTTGGTGTTTATACTTTGAATTTTTTTAGGTAAAAGTCTGAAGTACACTTCATGCAGGAAAAATTTGTACATTTTTTTTTTTTTGGAAGCAAGAACTTGATTTCCGAGTAACTTTTATCTTAATAGCATAGAATAGTTCAGATTACCGGTATTCTGAACAATGAAAATTTGCCAAACTATTTGCAATGTTCATTTGTGAAGCTTACATCTTAGTGATTTCTGAGCTGCACCTTGCATGCAGTGTAAAAATATATTCTTTTTCATTCTGAATTAATCCTGGAGCTTTCTAACTTGGATAATTGAAAAGCCTTATTTGAACTTCGTTGCATTACATTTTGTAATACATGAAATAATTACCAAGATAATGCCTCAACAGTGCCTGAATGAGAAGAATTAATAGCTCTCACTGTTATTTAAATACTCTTAAGCAAAACACCATTCTATCATGTTTTTAAGGCTTTAATGCTCATTATGTTAACTCATTAAGGCCTCACCAAATTAAAAAGTTGTTCATCGGATTTGCCGCTCTTATATTTTCAGAACGTTTTTGGCTAATTGCGCTCGCCCCATTGGAAAAAATCAATCCAAAATTTTTTGACGCGCTACTTTTTACGGACATAAAAGTGTAAAAATGCTTATATAATTCCAGTCCTAGATTGTTCTCAGATGGATTTTAATCAAAATAAATACATACTAGGCACACATCGTCTATAATAAATCATAACACTTATATTTAGTTGCTTTAAAGTTGTTTCCCCTTGATGCAGTTACGCCATTTTCTTCAAATGTTTACCAAATTACATGCTACAAAAATTGATTTATTTCATTGAAAAGTGGATGAAGAAAAGCATACTAATTTATTTGATAACACCAATCTACATTATTTTGGTAAGGGTAAATACTTATTGATGCATGTCACTTATCTTTTTTTCTGTCCAAATGATCAGCATTTGCATACGAAAGTTGGTGGGGTAAGGAATTTACATTATCACAGCAGTTTCACCACAGGAGTACACAGCATGTATGCCCCAGGAGTACACAGCATGTACGCCGCAGGGGTAGTACACCGCAGGCTCATTTGCATGTGAAAAGTGTATGTGCCGCGTACATGCTGCGTACTATTTCCCGCATACTAAATTCCTCCAGCGTACATCCTGTGTACTATGTAGTCCACAGCATGTACGCAGCAAGTAGTACGCGGCAGAGCTCATTTGCATGTCAAAAGTGTACTACAAACGTACTATCGGTGTATGTGCGGTGTATATCCTGCGTACTATTTAAAGCACACATCATGTACGCATCATATATGCTGTATGTACACAGCAAGAGTACGCAGCAGGCCTTTTTCTTCTGTAAGGGGAGTTCCCTTGTAACCAGAAGGAGACTACTTGTTACCTGTGGCCTGAAGGCCGCAGGTATACTGGAATGCAACAAGTAGTGTAGCACATGGGGACTGGGTGATTTCACGTGACCTTTTACCGATATGCGATTGGCTTATCGCATTTATGGAACGCCGTTTTTGCAATATAGCTGGCACTCTATATGATATATAGAGAAATGTTTGTGACCTGAATTCCTCATTCATTATTTCATATAATTTATTCAAACTTTCAGCAATGATCAATATTGATACCTTGTTGTGCATAAGGGTTTTTGTGTTAATTGCTCTTCAATTTCCTGGATTATGGTCCTGTGTTGTCAAATAAGTCCAGGTGAAGGCATGAATCACATCTGTGAAGTATTTCAATAGTCAAGAAATGTGACCAGTTAAGCTAAAGGCTGATATACATGAAAGGGAAATATAGATATTTTGCTCAAAACAATAACTTTTAGAATTAAATAATACATAGTTCGTAGGTCTAGATCTACTTAGACATCTGCTGAATGGAGTAATATTTCCTATATTAAAGCTAAATGGTATAATAATAAAAAAAAAACAAGTACGTTTTTCACCCATAAGTTACTGTCAACAATTTCAGGTCTGTTTAACTTCTGGCTGCAGGAAATCTTTCGACTTGTCTAAAATGCAGTAGAACCTAACTCGTTGATATCTGTCAATTTTGTATATACAATAACTATATATATAGATATTAAACATGAATGTTATAATGCAACTGGTCTCTAAAACGTCAATTGGTTTTCATATACTGATACATAAAATACTCTTAATAACATTTCAATTTTAAATGGTAGGAAAATGCAGAAAAATCTAATGTGAAAGATTTCAATATATTTTAAGGAAAGTAGTTCTGAAGAAAATACACCAATAACAGTTTTAATAAGGACAATATGATATATCAGCTTGTTATGATATATATTTAAATATCCATGAATGCATGGACAAGTCACAAACTACACAAGAAAAATGACATAAAACCTTTGATTCCAAGTGTGAAAGGTGAAGAAGGTGTAATTCAGCGACGTCTGGCGGAACGCCAAACGTTAGGCTTTGCAACGTCGCGTCATTACATTCTATAAAGCTATCGGAAACAATATGGCGTCAAGCGATGCAGGAGAAAGATACACCGGACGATTTTTTTTTTCATTCTTGGCTGGATAATCTTGGTGGTTAAGAACTATATATGCTGTGTATGTGCAAGTATTATTTGCATGACAATGGGTACATTTGAGAATTATGAAAGGCATTACAAAATTAATATATATTTTTGAAGACAGATGATGTGTATAAATTTTATCTATCATTCAGACATTTTATATCATTGCTGCATTACAAACAACCATAGCAGTTATCAAGCCCATTGTCGTAATAAACATGAAAACTTATGAAAAACATTTGATTTTTGTGTTTTGTTTTGCATTGCAGGCAGTAATGATATACTGTCAATCTAACTGTTATTGTTTCCGAACTCCCTGTCGGTATTAACTTGCTCACAACATCTCAACAAGTAACAAAAGCGGGTACGTCCATTTGTCCAATGTTCAAAAACGGAAACTTTAGTCTGACTGGTTGAATCTTTCTACACAACTGTCTGATTCCGTTTAGATGCAGTAGTTCCAAAAGATAAATTATAGCAAAAAGCAGTGTTTGGCTGTCGCTCAATCCCGAATATGTTACAACTTCACATGCTACATATTATTTCTACATGGCTTCATGTCTCTATTTTGAAAATCTTGAAAATCTTTAAGCACTGAATAAGATATATACAAAACAAACTTTTTATGTACCTTTTCAACTGCGTCAAGGGCCATAACACTGGTCTGACTGTGTGAGATGAAATTAAAACATCATAATTATACTCAAATAGAAATGTTGATAACAATCCTGGGAGGTTTGATGACTCTAGGTCAATACTTTCTGAGATATGCCCGACACTTATTCGGACTGACGGACGTACGGACGTGCGGGCAAGTGCAACACTAATTGCCCCACCCAAACATAACGAGGAAGGCGGGGGTGTGGGTGGGGGGCACATAAAAAGAAATTATTTCATATTGTAACATTCTCTATGAAAAAGAAATCATTTACCACCAGTTGCACCTTAAATTATATTTAAAAACACATCTTCTTGAAATATGTCCTAACATTTCATGCGAAAAAAAAACGACTTTCTTTTTACTGCGGGATTCAATGAAAATTCTGATTATTTCCGACTGAATATTTGTATATGTACATGCATATGCAATTGCTTATTTGTACTTTGTCTCGCAATTGTACAATCTTCTAAGTAGGTAACTTGAAAAGTATCACCTATATTCACATGATAAAGACAACTATGAACTAGAAAATTCTTTTGTAAAAAAGCGCATGTCTCCCCCAATGCAAAGTCCTATAGGCAAGAAGTCAATAGGGGTCAGGAGCAAAAGTCAAAGCGACACTGATGGTTGGCTGCAATAGGGATCATCTACTTGGCATGTCCAGTCATCCCGCTAAATTTCAACACTCGTGGCCTAGTGGTTCTCAAGTCACTGTTCAGGCTCCTGTGACCCTGACCTTTGATCAAGTGACCTCAAAATAAATAGGGGTCATGTACTCTGCATGTCCAATCATCCTATGAAGTTTCAACATTGTAGGTCAAGTGGTTCTCAAGTTATTTCCAAAAAATGATTTTACATGAACAGGCCACTGTGACCTTGACCTTTAATAGACTGACCCCAAAATCAATAGGGGTCATCTACTTTGCATGTTCAATCATCCTATGAAGTTTCAACATTCTGGGTCAAGTATTTCTCTAGTTATTGATCGGAAATGGTTTTCAATGTTCAGGCCCCTGTGACCTTGACCTTTGACGGAGTGACCCCAAAATCAATAGGGTCATCTACTCTTCATGACCAATCACCCTATGAAGTTTCAACATTCTGGGTCAAGTGGTTCTCTAGTTATTGATCGGAAATGGTTTTCAATGTTCAGGCCCCTGTAACCTTGACCTTTGACGGAGTGACCCCAAAATCAATAGGGGTCATCTACTCTTCACGACTAATCATCCTATGAAGTTTCAACATTCTGGGTCAAGTGGTTCTCAAGTTACTGACTGGAAATGGTTTTCAATGTGCGGGTCCCTGTGACCTTGACCTTTCACAGAGTGACCCCAAAATCGTTAGGGGTCATCTACTCTTTATGACCAATCATCCTATTAAGTTTCAACATTCTGGGTCAAGTGGTTCTCAAGTTACTGACCGGAAATGGTTTTCAATGTTCAGGCCCCTGTGACCTTGACCTTTAATGGAGTGACCCAAAAATCGATAGGGGTCATCTACTTTGCATGTACAATCATCCTATGAAGTTTCAACATTCTGGGTCAAGTGGTTCTCTAGTTATTGATCAGAAATGGTTTTCCATGTTCAGGCCCCTGTGACCTTGACCTTTGACGGAGTGACCTCAAAATCAATAGGGTCATCTACTCTTCATGACCAATCACCCTATGAAGTTTCAACATTCTGGGTCAAGTGATTCTCTAGTTATTGATCGGAAATGGTTTTCAATGTTCAGGCCCCTGTGACCTTGACCTTTGACGGAGTGACCCCAAAATCAATAGGGGTCATCTACTCTTCACGACCAATCATCCTATGAAGTTTCAACATTCTGGGTCAAGTGGTTCTCTAGTTATTGATCGGAAATGGTTTTCAATGTTCAGGCCCCTGTGACCTTGACCTTTGACGGAGTGACCCCAAAAACAATAGGGGTCGTCGACTCCAGCAGCCCTAAAACCCTATGAAGTTTGAAGGTTCTAGGTCAAATGGTTCTCCAGTTATTGCTCGGAAATGAAGTGTGACGTACGGACGGACGGACGGAAGGACGGACGGACAGGGCAAAAACAGTATGTCTCCTGGGGGAGACATAAATATAATGATTAAATATAATGATAAAAAAAAAAAAAAAAAAAAAAAAAAAAAAAAAAAAAAAAAAAAAAAAAAATATAATGATTTGAGCCGCACCATGAGAAAACCAACATAGTGCGTTTGCATCCGCGCAGATGCTGTTCGCTAACAGTTTCTTTCATTCCAATAGGCTGGTCGCAAACGCCCTGTGTTGGTTTTCTCATGGTACGGCTCATTTGTATATAAAGTAATGAAGTATGTTTCAGAAAGTATTAGAATTTTTAAAACGGAATGGCTAAGTTTTTAATTGCAAACAGCATACGCCGTTTTAGTAATAAGACGTTGGCTAACGTCAGAAAAAAAGCGGGAAAATGCGCAACGTCGAACGCCACCCATATCGCCATTTGAGACTTATTCGTTTTTTGCGACTTCGCAGCTCGAAAACGAAGTTGGTAGTCAAGGACTTTTTTCTCGTTATTTTGCTGAGAAATACCTTTAAAGTATTTGTGTAAATTTTAAAAAAATTCTATGGACCAGTAAATGCATGCTCCCAATTTATATAAGAAATGTCACTTCCGTAGAGGTCAGATTTTGGAACAACACATGCTACAATTTATGGCTACAACTTAATTATTCGGAAAGGGTCAGACTTGAACTAATCACTTAACAAAGTCTTGTGTAGTCAATGCGCTGTGGGCTAACAATTATTTGGTAGAAGTGAATTTCATTTATTTATCAAATGATTTTCTTACGATTTTTTAATGTCAGAAAAATGCACGAGAAAATAGGGGTAGGGGAAAATTTATGACAATACTGCGAAAACGAAGTTGGTGACCCCCGATTTTTGTTTGATCATTGTACAGTAAAATAAATTTATAAGATAATATTAGTTTTTTAAAAAAAATCTATGGACCAGTTTTTGCATACTACTTAGTCATTCCGCACGAAAACAATAATTTCATAGAAAGATTTTGGCATGATTTTTGCATAAAGTAAGCATTCCTTCGGCGAATAGCGGGGGCATATATTTGAAAATTACATCACCGTATAGGTTTTGACTGGTATATTATACAAGAGGGCCATGATGGCCCTATATTGCTCACCTGTTATCATTGCACTTGAGGACAAGAAGGTCCTCAGAAAAAATATCTAAGTCCAAAGGACAGGAACAACAAAGGAAAGAAATTTAACCAAAAAGAAAAAAAAATTCTTACAAGGTACAGATATGTCAAAATACACCTAAAAATTGGAGGTACCATCCATGTTGTACCACAGAAAAGTGGTCTCAGTTTTTCCCTACGGCCAATAATAAAAAAGTTACTAAAAATAAGCTATTTATATTAACGTAAAAGGGAAGTAATTAAAAAGAAAATTATTGTAAGTGAACAAAAGAAGGATCTGCCAAATAAATCTGTTGACATAAATGAAATTTCAGATCAGTATCTTTATTAGTTACGGAGATATACCCATTTTAATTTGAAATAAAGAGAGGTAATTTGACATAAAATCAGTCCATAGTTATCTACCCTGATTGTCTCAGTCCAACTAATGACAATAATGAAATTTCAAATAAGTCCTATAAGTACTTACTGATATAAATCCATTTTGACTACAATCAAGGGAGGTAATCAGATGTAAAATAACTCTGGAATCTACGATTGGATCTGATTTGTCATGCAATCCAAGATTTATTGTTGTTGAAGATATTTTGGAAGTTTGTATCAAATAAAACCATAAATGAAGTCTCTATATGGCTGAAAAAGCCAAAATAGCCAATTTTGGACCTTTAAGGGGCCATAACTCTGGAACCCATGACGGAGTCTGGCCAGTTCAAGAAAGGAACCAAGATCTTGTGGTGATACAAGTTGTGTGCAAGTTTGGTTAAAATCAAATCATAAATGAAGTTGCTATTGTGCAAACAAGGTCAAAATAGCTAATTCTGGCCCTTTCAGGGGCCATAACTCTGGAACCCATTATGGGATCTGGCCGGTTCAACAAAGGTACTGAGATCTTATGGCAATACAAGTTTTGTGCAAGTTTGATTAAATTCAAATAAAAAATGAAGCTGCTATTGTGCAGACAAGGTCAAAATATCTAATTCTGGCCCTTTCAGGGGCCATAACTCTGGAACCCATAAAGGAATCTAGCCAGTTCAAGAAAGGAATCAAGATCTTATAGTGATACAAGTTGTGTGCAAGTTTGGTTAAAATCAAATCATAAATGAAGCTGCTATTGTGCAGACAAGGTCAAAATAGCAAATTCTGGCCCTTTCAGGGGCCATAACTCTGGAACCCATAATGGGATCTGGCCAGTTCAAGAAAGGAACCAAGATCTTATGGTGATACAAGTTGTGTGCCAGTTTGGTAAAAATCAAATCATAAATAAAGCTGCTATTGTGCAGACAAGGTCAAAATAGCTGATTTTGGCCCTTTCAGGGGCCATAACTCTGGAACCCATACTGGGATCTGGCCAGTTCAAGAAACGAACCGAGATCTTATGGTGATACAAGTTGTGTGCAAGTTTGGTTAAAATAAAATCATAAATGAAACCACTATCGTGCAGACAAGAAATTGTTGATGGACGCACGGACGCACACACGGATGGACGCACGGACGGACGACGGACGAAGGGTGATCACAAAAGCTCACCTTGTCACTATGTGACAGGTGAGCTAATAAAATGAAAAAAAGATTTTTTTTTAATAAAATGAATGCCCCGAAACTAAATTCATCGCCATGAAAACGGCAACGTTACAACTATTTCCGACTAGGCTAAAACGTGAAATTTCGACGTCATTTGCGTAAAAAGTGTGCATTTGACCTTTTCAATAATTGTACATCGGATAAATGCTGTTACTTATGTATGTGATCAAGGGTGCAACTTGTTTTTGAAAATCCCACTCATTACACCTTCTTCACCATAACCTGAATTGAGCTAGGGGACTCAAAATTACACATGGTACTATGTAACACTGATACGATATGGTACCTCGGTGAGATAATGACAGGGTTTCCAATGACAGGGATTGATAGCATCTCAATATATACTAACACAATATGATACATTGGTAAGATAATGATAGCATCTCAATATATACTAGCACAATATGGTACATTGGTGAGATAATCACAGGATTTCCATAATTATATACTAACAGAATATGGTACCTTAGTGAGCTAATGACAGCCGTTTCCATATATACTAACATGGTACCTTGGTAAAATAATGATTGGGTTTCCATATATATTAATATAATATGGTACATTGGTGAGATAATGACAGGATTGCCATATATTCTAACACAATATGGTACATTGGTAAGATAATGACAGGGTTTCCATATATACTATTCTAACATGGCTCGATTTGATTTCCAGTTAAACAAAGAAGAAAATCAAGCTCTGTATATTCTGCGATAAACAACGGTTGATGCGCGGACCGGTAAGAGAGCATTATGACGTCAATTGTGA